>NC_056731.1:1416387395-1416687395 GCF_019279795.1 Protopterus annectens
AAAAAAAGAAAGAAACAAGGTTATTCAGTACAAGAGCTTGATATCAGAGGACTATGGAAATGTTATTCTATATCCATTTTATTCTTGATACCCACTAATCATCATCACTTCCATTATCCAGCCAGCCTATTTCTTCCCCTACAGGCAAGAACTAAATATAAGAAGCCACCATACATGCATCCATCAGAGTTGCAGAGCTAATACCTTGCCCACAGCAGTTGATGGGTTAAGCCCACACTACCAGGCTCTTGAACATAAACACAGTTATGCATGACTACCACCAGTTACAGTGCTTGCCACAAACACCAGTGGTATCTGTAATAGCAAGCCTAGCTGCCTCCTTCTGCATGGATGCATGAACCAGCATTAGTCACTCACTTCCACCCTGTTGTCAGAAACTCTAATGCCCATGTCACTAGTCACTACATTCTGAATATTCTAAGATGTAACAGGGTTCCTTCTTTCAGTGCTGGAGCCAACAATAGGGAAAAATTTAATTTAGGTGCAAGAGAAAGAAAAATAAGTTACCAGAATAAAAAGGAAAGAGAGAAGGGTAGCACAGGGTTAGGCTGATTGATTTAGTTTTTTAATGATCTATAAGGAACCCACAAATGTATGCCTGATGTGGTGGGGTTAAATGTGGGTCTGTCTCTGTCATTCTATTTCCAATCTCTGTTTTTCACTAAGACTCAAGAGAAAACTATGAACAGATGTTGGAATACATTATCGTCTTATTGACCATCACCTTGTCTTCTTCCCCAGCTACAACACCCTAACAGCTCTATTTACACGTTTAGACATACCTCTCAACTGTCCAGATGTTTGCCTCATATTTGTGGTCTGTTCCTCATAAAATTTGTAGCTTCCTGCCAAGTCACTGAAGATTGAAGTCACTAAATAATGACATACACATAAGTTTTAGAGTTCATATCCTTCAGAAAATGCATGCTAACATAAATCTTGTTATTCTAGCAACTTTCTAAGCTTATAAGAAGCGCAAGAAATCTGGACAAAGCTTGACATAATAGAGGGACAAAGGCCCAAAAATAGAACAGATTTTAAATATTGTTCTTATAAACTTAGAAAACTGCTAGAATAACAGGATTTGTGTTAGTATGCATTTTCTGAAGTATATGAAGTCTGAAACTCAAATGCATTTAATTATTTAGTGACTTTAATCCTCAATTTATCCCAGTGTTTTGTCAGAAAGCCACAACATTTATGAGGAAAAGGACAAAAATATGAGGCAAAATCTGGACAGACTGTAAAAATCTGGACAGTTGAGAGTTATGCTACACTAAGCTGTTGTTATCATCACCTACGATGATTATGGATTAACTACTAAGTCAGGGCATAAATCATGCCTGATAATGCATCCTCTGGTGGTTACAACCTAAACTGGAAGATGTGGAAGCAAGATTATTCTACTTTGCCAGTATAAACACTGCAAACATACAGATATTTGTGTGTTAGCATTTTCTGCCTGCCTGTTAAAAAGCTTACATGAATGCTCCTGCTGAAATATGCGTGGGAGCTCCCAAACAAAACAATCTTATGGCGATCTTTTTCTTTTTCTCCTTTTCTCATTTATTCCACATGATCTATTCAGTCTGGTACCCCTGAGAGCTATGGTTTCATGTACCTCAGCATTTGCTGAAAAGCCAGTTGAAGCTGCAATTGGAAATAGTGTATATAGGGTGTCGAGCAGTAGCTTTTTATTTATTTACAACACACCTCATATGTTTGTCTACACAGTTAAAATTGTTAATTTTATTTTGGGTACCAAATCTATCATGTTATTAACTATATTAGGCATTGCACATAGTAAGAAACACCACATTGTAATAGGTTGTTAGGTTCGTAGGTGGTTAGTAGGCATGTAGTCCAGGAGGCCATTAATGAGCATAGTCAAAATACCTAATCACCTCAAAGTGCTATTTGTTAAGTGACTTGTTCAAGGTCACACAGTAAGCAAATGAAAGCTGAGGGAATCAAACCACGTACCACTGGAAGTAGTCCATAACAGCTTGTAATTTTAATCCACTGCACCAACTGCCAGACGTGGGGAGGGGGGCAGTTTTGAACCCTGTACTCTCAATACCCACTCAATTCCTTCAAAGAGTGTTAATCTTCTATGTCACCACTTTAAAACCTAATCTTGGGCAAACTGCACTGCATCCTATTTATATAGTAGTGTGATAACTGCTGCTTCTGGACAGCTAATTACTTTGGCATTAAGGAAAGGAGTACCTCTTTAAGAAAATGATGATACAGCTCAGAAATGTAATGCACCCTGTCACTTATTGGATGCAGTCTGCAGTTTTAGCACTAAATATACATGGATGTAGTAGTCTTGTTGCATACAGCAGGTTCTTTCACCATTTAAAACTCTTTCAGTCTGACATTTTTCACCTGGGAGAAACTCATTTTACCCGACAAGATCATTCAAAACTGAATCAGCTTAAACTCTGTTTGAAGACTTCCTCTTTGGTGAAGGCTGTTAAAAGGTTGGGGGTTGAAATAAAGGTGAAAAGTAACTTCAGGACTTTGATGGGTGGAACACATCTGCAGGGTCTGGGCAGAATGCATACAGGGATAAAGCTACAGCTGGCGGGTACTCTGATTAACCTAATTTCTTGCTACCTTCACCTTCAGAGTCCTATATTCCACATTATAAATGCAGTCATCACAACTACTAACTTTATAAAAAGAGAAGTTGTGATTGCAAATAACTTAACGGTATGATAAGGATGGCTGTTTCTCATGCTTTGTAAACTGAAAAACTTTATCTCAAGCTTGAGGTGGAGCTTAACCACTTTTTCCAAGATAAAAGAGGCTGGCTATGGGATGTCTCAGTTATCAAAAGAAAGGATATGTACTGCTTATTCTGTCCCTCAAAAGTCTGTAGCCATGATCAATAACATATATATATATATATATATATATATATATATATATATATATATATATATATCTCAAATAGTCTCACAGTACTTCAGATTAATGAATACTTGTAAGCATTTCTTTTATCAGAGCATGCTAGCTTTTCCATTGCAGTTCATAGAACTCTACCCTGAGACAACCTGCTTTTTTAATCATATTAAAAGCTTTAAGGAAATAACTGAGGAACTTAATGTGGAATATTGTGTGAGGCACACTGGAAGAAAACTTTAGTTCTACATTTGTTACTGAACTCAAAGTAGACATTTATTCAGACAAGGCAATGTGGCTGAGATTTGAGGTAAAGAAAGACTTTAAATAAGAAGCACTGTGCCATTTATAAACTTCATTCCAATAAGCCCGTTATTGGTTTATGGCAGCACTCAGTAAACCATAGCTTCCTCAAAAACTATTAAAAGAAATCCACCAAGGCCTTAAAGTTTTCATCCAGAAAGTAAAGGTGAAACCAAACTTTCAAAAATTGCATTTCTAACTGACCTTAATTCAACGAAGTGCTGAACTGTACTGCACAGATAAGTTGTGGTCCCAGGCTTGTCCAGAAGGGGTGATGCCTCTCTCCCAGTACACATTATCAGATTAGACTTTTGTACATCCCTTGCCAGTTCCTTGCCTCACAGATGTTCAATAAGACCTGCTTTTATATTCATTTTTTGGAACAAACTGAAGGTCAACAAGACCAGTTTTTTTTTTCAGAAAAAGAGCTGTGTGTTAATATTTGGTATGAGAAGAGGAATACGTCCCCAGCACCTACTCACCTTTGATGGGAATGGTATAAAGCACTGAGTGATCCTATTTGTCAGTTGTTGCTGCAAGCCTGTAATTTTCATGGTATGTATGGTTTGCTAGTCTGTACTGTCTTTTTGAGTGAAGTTTGTTTGTCGGTATGGCAAGTGAAGTCGGAGCGTCACCAGGGTTCTCTTTTTTCCCAAATTGAGTCGAATGGTGGAATTAAAACGACTAATATAACTGGTGCCATGGAAGCGAATGCTGAAGGCAATTTAACAGCCCTCATTCACATTCTAATGGGTCAGATGGATAACCTAACTCAAAGTTTTGAACGTTTTGACTGTCTTTCAAGTTCTGGGAATGTTGTTGCTTCTAGTAGCGTTTCTGCTACTGATTCGAGGCAACAGAATGTAACAGAGCCACATTATCGAAGTGGGTCCGGAGCTAGTTTAGCTCAAATTATCAACAACAATATTAACGGACGCTCTTCTGCAGCTTCGGATATTCCAGCAGGGCAAATGTGTAATTCACAGCAGCATGGTTTGCCAATGCAAGAAAGTGAGTCGCAGAATTTAGATGGTGCTTTGGTTCCATCGATTTCTAATTTTCTTAACTGTAATAACTATTTCAAGTGTGGGTCCGCCGAAGGTGTCAATCAACAACAAGAGGAGACTGTAAGTAATATTACCAACTTAATAAATAACTTTGATCATAAATTATACAAATGTAAAAAATTACAACTTGAAATTGCATACTTGGAAGAATGCCTGGATAAAAAGCTTATACCTAAGGGCCTACGGCAATGGCGTTTTCTGGTGGGTCTGATAGAGGGCTCAGATTTTCATCATGAGCTTCTCTCATTATTTGATAAACAGGGATTTGAGTTTATCAATATGTTAATTGCACACTATAAGCAGGAAGTTGAAGATTTAAAGCATGAATTGGAGCTCTTAGAGCATACTATCAAAATTGATCATGACTTTGTGCGTTATAAATATGATTATGCTCGCATCTTTACCAGCATAGAGGCAACTATGGTAAAGATGCTTAACTACAAGAAGAAAAGGATTACTAGGGATATACATCAATACGCTATGAACAGAGCTTACCCTCAACCACCCCCGATAATGCAATTAACTAATGTGTCCAGCACCTTGCCTGTAGATAATGACTCTGTCCAGGAGGATCCAGCCAGGTATCATGATACTGATGCTGACAGACAAATTAACAATGTACAGCCCATACGTCGTAGTGAGAGACTTATCAATAACAGTAACATTACCAACCATAATAACAGTAATAGTAGTGCTCAACAGAACAGTTCTAATAACATTACATCAAATTCAAATAACCAGTAGGGTTTTCCGAGGAGCCGGAATGGTCAACAAAGGAATTTGAGATCGAACAGGAATCAAGCGAATATGAGGAACAGGCGGAATCAGCGGAGGAGATGATGGATTATTCCAATAATCCTCGTATCGTCTTTAGTACAGAAGGAGATTTTAAAATTTATAACTACACTACCTTTGATATTAATCAAGAGCTAGTTAACTTTTTTTCAAAGGGTCTCTCCTTCGTCCCAGACTCTCATTTTGACTTGGTCAAGACCATCATTGATCTGAAATTATATGTACGCAAGTTAAATCTGAAAGTCCTTTTGGGAGACGGGTCCACTCTCATTAGTTCCTTTAGGGTGGCTAGTTTATTTAACCCACCCTTACATGAAACTTTACACTCTTTTGAAAAGATGTGTGAGCTTGATTTAAGAGCAATAGTTGCTAATAAGTGTAGCAATAGAGATAGCAATCTTAATATTACTTTAAATCAATGGGATTTCATTAATGTATTGTGGGATTACAACATTAGAGTGATGAAACCCGATAAAGGAGGTGGCCTGGTCTTCATAGATTATAATGTATATGTTGATAAGATGTTAAGTCAATTGAATACTGGCTTTTATATGCAAGCCAGTATTAATGAAGTCAACATTGCGTATAAATAAAATTAGGTCTGCTCTGGAAGACCTTTTTTAGAGGGTGTAATTGATATTGATTTATACAGGTATCTGCATATTTCTGCTCCTAAACTACCAGCACTATTTGGCACACCTAAAATTCATAAGTCAGTTAATGACCCCCCTTTTAGACCCATAGTAGATGGGTGGGGGTCTATTACTTACGCGTGTAGGTATATTGATAGTATTCTTAGGCCTCTAATTGAACAGGAGCCCCAGATTTGCAAAGATTCGTGGAGCTTCCTACATGACAGTAATAAATTTCCTTTTAATCAAGACTACTGTTTTCTTACGAATGGCGTAAGAGACCTTTATACAGTCATACCACAAAAATTGGGGCTTGAATGGATAAGAGAATTCCTGACACTTAAGAAGGTTAGTGATAACACCATCTACTTAGTTGAAATTCTTTTAGAAATAGTATTAACTTACAACTTTATGGTTTTTGATGGTAATATAGACCTGCAAAAATCTGGGGTGGCTATGGGCTCTCCCTGTGGTGGCAGCTTTGCCAGTTGTATAATGGCTTATTGGAAGAGGTCCCGGTTATTTAACAACCCCTTGTTTCAAAACTATGTTGCCTGGTACACAAGGTACCAGAATGACATGTTTCTGATATGGAAGGGGCCACTACATCTGGTTCCGTCCTTTATTTCTAAAATCACTGGTATGACTCAATTCTTAGAATTTACATATAACGTTCAAGAGAATAGTATTAGTTTCTTGGATATTCTTTTATTTAAGGATATTACCAATTCTAGATATAAAAGTGTCATTTATAGGAAGCCCACTTATTCAAATGCTTTTTTGCATTATACCAGCTGTCACCCTTACCATCAGAAAAAAGCTGTCGTTAAGGGCCAGATGGTAAGGGCAGCTAGGATGATATCTGATGAAATTGATTTAATCGAAGAATGCAGAAATTTGGGTTCTATGTTTACTAATAGAGGCTATCCGTGTTCTTTGATTGCTGATATTACATCTGAAGTTATTTATAAATGCAAGACAGGTTATTTTAAACCAATTTTATCAAATATAAGTGATGAACATGGATTTGATTTGCAGGATCAATGTAATTTCAGTGATGAAAGGGGTGACCAAGCGTTCAGAACAAGCTTTTTGTGTACCTATAGTTTGGACCACTTATTAATAAGGAATGTTCTCTATAAGAACTGGGCGCTCATATTAGAGGACAACGATCTACTTAACTGATCTGGGGTTAAGCTGAAGATAACTTTTAGGAGAGGTTTTAATTTAAAATCCCTCTTTGAAGTTAAGTGTCATAATAGTCACGGTAAAAATGTAGATATGGTTAGATGTGGGGCATGCCGACAATGTAGATTTGTCAGCATGAGACCTAAAGTTATAATTAGAGACAAAACTTATAGTATAATGGGAAAGTACAGTTGTGAGACCAAAAGTATGGTCTATTCTGCGAATTGTGAAAAATGCGCGGCTTTTTATATAGGTAAAACTGAAAGAAAGTTAAAGCAATGCATTTATGAGCATTTTTATGCTATTAGTAAGAAAGACCCCACTAATGCCCTGGCTCGACATATTTTAAAATACCCCGAGCATAATTTTAAGTTTACTATTTTAAAACATATTGATAATGACCTTAGAGCAGGACCCTGGCAAATACAGTTGGAAAAGGAGGAATTGTTTTGGCAGATAAGAACTGCTGCCTACCTGTATCCCGGACTCAATGAGTATGTTTCTATTTCTTGTGTTCTCAAGCAACTTGCTTTGAGAAGATCATTTTTGATTTTTAATATGTATTAGTATGTGTTGATTATTGTCATTTTTTATTATTGTTTTATTGTATATATTTTTTGTTATTGCGCTTTATAGATTGAATTTTAAAATATTTGCGTTGAAGTTTAAATGTGGTTTTTAAGGTGGGTTTTAGATATATGTTAACGGCACTTTTATGTACATAGAGTTGTTACATATTATTCACCTCCGAGGGCTTTTTAGTAGGTGATTGCTGCTGTTTATAGCTTTAAATGCGAGTGGTGTACTTTTTGCCAATTAAGCAATTAAGCTATTGGAATGTTTATATATATCTGGTTTTAATGAAGGCACTTTGTCTGAAGAAGGAGAGATAATATTCTTTCCAAAAGCGCTAATAAAATTTGGTTTAGCTCGTTTCCTTGTGGTTGTTCCTGTTACTTCGCCTTTGTGTTTTTGTTATGTTGGGCCCTAATCCACCATTGACCTTTTCTCTTCCTCAAGGATCACTAAACTGTGTGAGTGTATTATCTAATGTAACAACTAATAGTGCATATCCATTCTTAATGTGGATTTTCTCCCAGTACCATTCACTAAGAACAAACAGGTTTATCAAGGGTGCACAGATGATTAAAAACACCAGGTGTATGCATTCCTTGATAGTTACAGTAGAAAGTAGAAATGTTCCCATTTTGCCTGCAATACTGGCCCAGAAAGAGCTTTTGACTAGCAGAAATGCATATATTTATTTACCATTTGTAGATCAGTATACCTTTAAGAAGCTTTCCATGGGCTTGCTCATGTGTATAAATACTGAGCACATGCAAGCCCGACTGCCATTTTGTAGAGAGATGTTGAGATGTAAGCATGCATGTATCTATTTAATGGTTTGTCAGTTAACCAGTTTGTTTATATTTTATGTTGCTGCTATCCATCCTGATGTGTTTCTATATAATAAAGCATATAAACAAACTTCCCCGCCTGTTTGTCTTGAATCATAACATAGGACGAGCAACACTGGGAATGTGCTGTTCTTCAACAATTCATTTAGGCCTTCAAGCCTTGTATTTAGTTTATGTATCTTATGTCAAGCTGCTTCCATATAGTTTGCAGATTATTCCCTTATGGGAAGACATCACACAGTATCTTTCCTTCCCATACTGGTTACCATTGCTGCCAAGATATTCTTGTTAGTATATATATTGATCTGGATACTGATGGGAAACCTAATACCTGCTACTAACTATGGGAATGTATTCATTAAGCTTCAATGCAGATGAAGCTATCTAACATTCCTTTCTCCTAAGACAAATGTATGAAATATCTGGGATGCCATTCAAGAATTCTCCAGTGTCTTACGTTACAAACTGACAAATTCCATAAAATACGGTTTGGGGATTTTCTTTCAGCCTCTCCTTTGGATTAAGGATCCTAATTTCCTCCTGTCTTTTCATTATTAATCAAAGATAGGTAATGCATGTGGAGGAACTTAATGAATTTGTGATTACTCAACAGTGCATATTGCCTTTACCCTGATCAGACATTATTTCTATGCATACATCTTAGCACTAAAATCCAGTGTCCTTCAACTTTTCATATGCCCTACCCAACAGTCCATTTTCTGGATTCCCCAGACCAAAAATTATATCTACTTAATATTTCTTTATCCTAAAATCAATTTCTACTTAACTCTTTAATGGTCCATCCTCTAAGGAGAGATTAGGGCACTGGATCAGGGTATTAGTAAACATCTGAACTCTTTTGTGACCAAAATCAAAAATAGCACCATGGTCAATTAGAAATGAAACAGCAGAACTGAGCTCCCTGAACAGCTCACTTAAGCATGTTTAATTTATTAGTAGCCAAAGATTATACTATGGTCTAAAGAGTCTGCTTAGTCAGAACACTGGATCATTGTGAGAGTTAGGGTATGTTCTTGGAAATGGAAATTATTCACTGAATACTATGTGTACCCATAAGCCACACCTGAAAACCAAGTCTTGGCCCCCCTTGTTAATGCTGTATTCAAGATCAGAGTGTGCTTTTAATACTAAAAAATAAACTTTCAGAAGTATAAGGAATTTTCTAAACCGCTTTCTACAAGTACAAAGAAATTCTGGACATGCTTCATGTATAAGTGTGGAGAAGTAAAAGGCTAGACACAAGAGCTGTACTGCCTAGAAAGGAAACTCTTTTGCCTAAATTTAGACTAGAGCTGTATCCTGCAGACTGGTTAGCTCACAAGGGGGACACAAGTTAAATGATAACCATCTTTTAATAAAATACGTGTCAGTAGGGTAGCATATTTATATACCCTCTAAGTGGATCACAGATAAAGGTAATTTAAAGTTGTTCAGTACAGACCTGGCCTTCAGTCCCATGGCATGTGTCCAATCCACCTTTTCATCAGGCTTGACAATTTGTGCAATCCCTGCCAAAACTGGTGAGGATGCTGTGTGTGTGTGTGTGTGTGTGTGTGTGTGTGTGTGTGTGTGTGTGTGTGTGTGTGTGTGTGTGTGTGTGTGTGTATAAGATCCAGATATAATACCTTTGATGGGTGCATAACATAGAGGATTATGATTGGTTCTCTAATCATAACAAACTTGTTAAGTGTTTAACACATGGATGTCAAGAAATTCACCTTGAGAGCAAAGCTTGAGTTATGAATCCTGATATCCATGTCGATAACAAATAACTAGTTCATTACGATCAAACAGACCCAGTCATAATTTTTAGTAGTACATGGAACTTCACCTGCTCTGATGTGCTACAAGTTACAGAAAAAAAAACTGTAGCAGCACAAAGAGTATTATGGTTTTGAAACATTTTGCTTTGACACACAAACAGTGGCAAGAAGCAAAGTAGACATCTAACAGAGTAACATCTCTAAAAAAAGGGTTGGTATGCAGCATATAAAAGCTCACAGTGATAGTGAGAAATATTTTACAACTGTAAAAAATTATTTGGCTTCTCACCATTGTTCTGCAGTGATCACTGTACAATTATGAGCATATCAATAGAACATAGCTGAAAGTTGTACATAACAAAACTTATGCACTTCTTTGATGTTAGATGTGCATAACAAGATTGTCTTTTTTTCTGATTTACAGCATGTCCAATTAACAAGTGGGAAACTACCATACCACATCATTGCTAGCTCTAGATCCCCCACTGTGAACCAGGATAAGCACACCGCCTACCTCGATTTACCAGAATCCCTCGCCATACAGCCCCACACCTTAGTCATGGGAGATTTCAACTATACTTCCATAGACTGGGGGACATACATGAGCAAAAACATGCTCACCCAGGGGTTCCTGGACTTCGTTAACACAAATATTCTGGAACAGATAGTCTGCACCTCCACTAGGGCTCTAATGTTTTGGACATAGTACTCACCAGCATGGGAGATCACTGTACATCCCCATGCGTGATGCCTTCTCTGGTTAGGTCAGACCACAAATCAGTCTCATTTGAAGTAACTACTGGAACTGACACCCTCACAGGAACAAAAATTATAAAAAAACATCACAAAAGCTAACTACAGCATACTAAGTGATGATATCAAAAGCTTCATACCACCCACAATTGTAGACACCAATTATCATTATGCAGAAGTGTATGCAAATGCCCTGTACAAACACTTAAGCAACTGTATAAACTCTGCTGTACCTGACCAGATCAAAACCAGGTCTTCCTGCAAAAACAAGCCACCATGGTAGACCTCAAGTATAAACAGATTATATAACAACAGAAATAAACTGTTGTCCAAAAACAAAAGGGATAGCACTCTGCAGAGGATGAGTTCCCCCCTAAGCCTAAACAGGAAAATCAGAAATTTTGTAAAGTCTTCTAAAGCAAATTACAAAACTAAAATTGCATCCCAAACCAACGATAATCATAAGGCATTATTTAACTACATCTAAAGTCTAAAAGGGAATGCCCAGCTATGTGTCAAACTGGTTGTAAATGGGATCATTCATATTACACCAGAAGATATCGCCAACATGCTGGCTGACAGATTCAGCACAAACTTCACCAACCCCCCCATCCCCAGCTACCATATTCCAAAGCGTACCTGACACCAGTCCTCTGTCTAGTATCTCTAGGGAACAGGTCATCTCTGCACTGCCAAGGCCAAAAACATGGCCTCAATGGGACCAGATAATATCCTAGGTTGTTTACTAAACAATCTAAAACAAGAATTAGTGGAGCCACTTGGCTTTCTCTTTAATCATAGCTTGAGACCTGGCTATGTGCCTGCAGAATGGAGAATAGCAACTGTAATCCCTCTGCACAAAGGGAGGCTATCAACTGACTCTGTGAACTACAGACCCATAAGTCTAACCAGCCTCATCTGCAAGGCCATGGAAAGAATTATCATGGACCTTATCAACAAGGACATAGACGACCTCCAAACCCTGGATCCAACCCAGTTTGGCTTTGTTAAAGATAGATCATGCTTATTAAACCTGGTAGACTTCGCTGAGAATGTTACCAAAGCCATCGATGAAGGTAAGACATTGCACCCAGCCTATCTCAACCTTGCCAATGCTTTGGACACAGTTCTCCACTCTGGCATCATTGAGAAACCCTGCCAGATAGAGATTACCCCTTACATTATTAGATGGGTAGCAAACTGGCTTACCAACAGAGCACACTTTGTCAAAATTGGTGACTCCACCTCCACTAGTAGACCCATTACCAGTGGAGTATCACAGGGGTCTGTGGTGGGGCTCTTACTGTTTGGCTTCTATTTCTCAGAAGTCCAGGCCAAAGTAGGCAGCCTTTGGCTCACCATGTTTGCTGATGATTCCAAACTGGGAGCAATCACTGAGTGCCCCAATGATGGTAACATATTATAAGAAGGACTAACAAACAAATGATTGGTGCCAAAGCCATAGTCTAAGACTAAATGCAAAATATGAATTATTATTTCCATTGGCAAAACAGAATTCCCTACAAATTACAATATTGATAGCACCCCCCTGAGTTCCAACCCAGTGGTGCAAGACCTGGGAACACAGGTTGATAGCAATCTGAATTTTGACTACCAAGTTTCCATAGTGGTAATGAAAGCCTTCTATGTAGTGCACTTCATAAGCAAGGGAATAGCATCCAGGTCAAGGGATGTTATAACTCCACTGTACTCAACTCCCATAAGACCACTAATAGAGTATAATGCACCCTTTTGCATGTACCTCACCAGACAACTGCAGCAGCTGGAGAGACCTCAGAGGTTTCTCACTAAGAGAATACAGGGACTCCAAACCATGACTTATGTGGACAGGCTGAAAGCCCTGTCACTTTACTCTGTATATTATAGGCTGCTGAGAGGTGATCTGTGCCTGGCCTATAGCTCAATCTCCAACCCTGCCCTAATGGAAATTATGCACATCCACAAGTCAAATGGCTCAAGTGCCACTTGCTGTAGAAATCTCACCCTAGCTTGTGACATTAACAGATCATGCTGAAGAGACAGATATGTCTCCCAAAGTCTGGCGCTTCTATGGAATCGACTCCCTATTCACGTAAATCAGAGCTTCTCACTAACCCTTTTCAAATGCAACTTAAATAATTGGATGGGAGACTGCAAATTCACCCCTGTGGTGGCACCTTTGTCCCTCATGGATAGGGATAACTTGTGTTGATCACAGATTTGCTTTGTTCATAACTCGTTCTGTGAACTACCCAAAAAAGAATAAATAGGAATACTTGGGTTTAATATTGCTAGGCTTGTAAAGGCTCTGTGGCCACTAGTCTAGTAACCTCCTATGAACATATGAACCTATGTCAGTGGTGCAACAGATAGCACACTCACTTTGAGGCAGAAGGCTGTGGGTTCTATTCCCACACCAGGTAGATTGATTGCTGACACTGCATTGCAGTATAAGGAGGGTGCTGCACTCCTGAGTGTGTCATCCTTCGGATGAAATGTTAAACTGAGGCTCCATTTGCTTGAGTTGGTAATAGCTCAGGTGGATGTAAAAGATCCCATGCCCATTATCAAAAAGAGTAGGGGAAGTTCACTGATGCCCTGGACAAAATTCCCCTAGTAGTATAAATATCACTTCAGGGACCCCCCACCCTAAAAAGAGGCTACCAGCCTACTGGGACTAACCTGGTCCACAAACATTATCTAAATAGATAGATAAATCATGGTCAGGCACTTAGGTAGAGAACAGTGCAGCTGCAGACTTCTGTGCATAAAAGTATGCTGCACAAAATTTTGTAATGTACATACTTCCCTGTCTTGTCACACAGCTGTCAAAAGGGTGTGGACATCAAATAGGCACAGGGTTGGTTTGCACATCACTGTGTACAATGGACTCTCACACAATTCACAAAATAGTGGACAGGGTTGTATACCACTGTCAAGGACTAGGATTCATGTCTATAATCCAGAAAAGCAATGTACCAGATGTAATATGAGGAGGGTTTGTGAACACCATTAGGTCTATGAATTGTAGAGTAAGTATAAAGCTGTGACATATGGTTAAGATGTCCAAAAGCTGCACAATAAATCTAAACTTGTGCAAAATAATACAAATCAGCTTTTATTTTCCATGCTTTGATAACCATAAATTCACTGTTTTTAAATTATAGTGCAACATTAACATAATGAATACTCTTATAATACATTGGTAACTTTGACAATAACAACAAAACAAAAAGGTGTAACTTACCTCAAGTCACATATTATCCAGGTTGCAAGGCTATGAAAGATAGCTATTATAAAATTAATCATACAACTGCCATATACTTGTTAGACAGTTCAAAAGGTACTAAATAAATCCACACTTTTCTAAAATAGTAGCTTGTAAACGTTATATTCATAGTTTCTCCCCAAAAAATTCTGAGTGCCATAAGTACTCCTTTCAGCTACAGAGTCTATGCCCCACAACTGACTCATTAAAATGCATTCCTGGATGATGCTAACTAAAGAAATGTGTACATTTTTTATTAATGTTGTTAATTGTACCATTTTTTTGAATAAACATTATTTCAGGCTTTAATTTAAAAGATAGTCCTCCCAAAGGAATAATGATTAAATAATATTAGTCTTTCTTTAGGAAAACAGCTAAAGTTAGCCACAAAGAAAATCATAATTGGTATATTTTATGAATAAATAAATATGTTGAAAATGTGCACTAAAAGTACGATAATTACTTTTTGTCATTATAAATTGAAAACATATATAGAATGTGTGTGTTTCTGTACATATACTAATTGGCTTTTAGTGATTATATGCAACAGATGAGTGTCATAGATTTACTTATTATTTGTTGACTGGGTTAGTCCCACAAGGCTATTAGCCTCTTTCAGGGGAGACCTGAGGAGGTATTTATACTACTATGGAAAATTTGGCCAGGGCATTGAGAAAATTCCCCTACAGTTTTCAATAGATGCCATGGGATCTTTTATATCCACCAGAGCTACCACCAACTTAAACAGACGGGGCCTCTGTTTAACATCTCATCCAATGGACTGCACATTGAGGAGTGCAGCACCCCCATTATGCTATACTGCGATGTCAGCAATCAATCTACCAGGTGTGGGAACTGAACCAATACCTGTAAAATCCCCCATTTTCATCCCCATAGCAATAACACAACTTCATAAAAGAAAAAAAAAACTTATGTCAGTGATGTAGAACAGCATTAGCACTGAACAGATTTTTTTAAATGTCAATTTAACCTACAATAAGCTTTTCAAGTCAGACATTTTTAAACATCCTCAGGAAATTTTATCAGATACCCATGAAACAGAAGTCAAGGATTATTGCAATAGCAATTATTAAACATTCATTACAAAAAAGGCATTATAAAGTGTAGACAGTGCTCATTCTGGTAATAAAAAATTAAGACTTCAGATAAGAATCCCCCATAGCAAGACCATCACTTCAGAATGGAAAAAAAAATGATGCCAGGAATATAGAACAGCATTAACATTTAATGGTATCCAAAATGAGAGTTTAGTCTACATAGGTTTCTCAAGTTATAAATGTGACAGCATCCTCAGTGGAATTGTTTCCAGAAACTCATGAAACAGAAGTAGAGTATAATTGCATTAGCAACTGTTATACTTTTATTACAAACGCAATTGTTTCCTGTATAGACAGCACTTATTTTGCTAAGAAAAACAAAGTAAAATACTAGTTTTGGAGAACATAACATACTTTGACAGAAACTGTAAAACAGTTCTCCCAAAAGAATATCAGTACAACATAAATAAATAGCAGCAGTAGTTTTTTTGAAGTACTTTGGAAATCCAAGCAGTCTTGTCTAGCATTATGGAAGTTCCATAGCCCCAAGTTCCACTTGTATCATGTAGATTAATCCCTTTAGAAACATGGAATGTGTAAATTAAATGTTAGGTCATTATAATTTCATTATCACTAAATCTAATCAAGGTGCTGGGAAGGCAAACATGGTGTTAGGGCCTACACGATGTCATGCATAACTCCTAGCAGTACAAGACCAAGCATTGAGTACCAGCTAGCTACTGCATTGGAAGTGTGACCCATTAGCTGTTATGCACATCTAAATAAGTCTTTATCATTATGCTAATGGAAAATACATTTAAAGAGAATGTGTCAGAGAAAATTGGCTTACTGCAAAGTTTTTTTTAATATTAACTGACTTGGGGAAAAAACTTTATTTCTCCTGTACTAAAATAGTGTTATAAGATACTGCATCTCTAAGTAAACATATAGACAAAAAAATCAAACTCATTGCAAAATGTCAAGATATTTATGTGTAATTTTGAATAGAATGTGAAATATTAAAATGATATGGCATTGATGATATTTTCTATGTTGTCTCTCCCCCACCCATTTCTAACTTGTTTTTGGACATTTGCAACATAATTCTTGCTGCAACTCAAATGACCACCAGCAGAGGTAAATAGATTGGCCACAAGAAATCAGACCACTTACCTCCTTAGGTGCCTGCAATGGCACACCCACAGGCATCACAGACATCCAGCACTTCTAGGTTACATCCTGTCATTGTTTCCTCCCCAACTCCTGTCTTACCTGCTACAACTGCATCAGGTAGCTCTGCCTCTGGGTCTGGAGCACTGGTACCCACTGGGAGTAGTAGTAGTGGAGTTAGTGAGAGTCTTCATTGTACACATTTGCAGAATAGAGAAATTCTTGTAACAAACAGCCAAGTTGATACCCCATACAGTACTGCCCCAGGTATCTGTGACAGGAAATAGTGATGACAGTTCTGAGGGTGAGGACTAGATTTTTACTGTACTCATGCTGGATGAGTATGTGCCTACAATGTCTCCTATCTATCCTCAATTATGGTGCAACCATTTGTGTCCATCATCATCTATGTATGTCTTGTATTTCCTGTATATCTGTACTTGCTACATAACCTGTCCTACTTACCTCACCCTCTTATTGCAAAACACCTTTCCCAACAGTCCTGTCTGTATAAAAAAATAGGCATCTGTCCCACTAAAGGAAAAAAAATACATCCCATACATAGCTTTCCACTTGCCTGTCTGTGTGTGCATGACACACTTGATTTGGTCCAGTTGGCCACACAATATTATTAAGTTGTCACACACCTGATATAGTGACTGCAAATTCCCCAAATTATTTGTAGAAGTACACTGTTATCTTCAGAAGTGGATAGCTATGATACTCTTCCACCACCATCCCACACATTCCTTTATCTCCCTGTCCTGTCCTCTGTTTGCCCTCATTTTCATGACTGTCCTATTAACTACTTTTTACACATTTAATTTGTTCAAAAATAAAATCACACACAACACACATGGCCAGAGATGGCCCATAAAGTGGGTCTTCATTTTTTGCACCCCAATGGTAAATGGTGGTAAATTGCATTCCCATTATAATGGCAAAAACTGAAAAATTTACTTTGTGCTGCAATAATATGGTTCTTGTTGCATAAGTGTGTTTAGCCTCTCTGTGATACGAAAAGAAAAACTGACAGCACTATGAGGAGACAGTGGGTCCTATATGTTTAATAGGCTGCATGATGTAATGTACAGTTTATGGGATGTTACAGTACTCACTAATAGGAAGTCTGATGCAGACATACTCTCTTGCTTCAAACTTTTGTGACTGTCTCTTCAAATGTATAAGTTGTACTATCCAAACTATGAGTTATTGTGTGGTCTGCTCATATAATGCTCAGGTCTGTAGTGTGCTGATTCATAGGTTCATAGGTTCATAGGTTAGTACTAGGCTAACTGCTCTGGTGAGCCATTTTAAGCCTAGCCAATTATACCCTGTGAGATTCAAACCCTGTACCTTGTGTTTGCAAGTCAAACACCTTAACCATTAGGCCACCCTCTCAACCCCAATTCAGATTGTCAGATGTCTGAATCCAGAAGTATGCCAACCAATATTTATGTTTTTTTTTTTTTATTTAAAATATTATGTGTGCAACTGTTGGCTAGATATGTTATTATCCCATCACAATCCTGCTTATTTCTTAATTATAATTCCACAACCCTACTTCTGCTTGCTTCCTATTTGAAACACTTTATTGTACACATCATGACAGGATTATAATGATCATAAGCAAAAAATGTACACACCACAAAGATGGCAATAACTATTTCAACACACTAATGTTTTAATGCCTTTAAGTGCATGTTGTATGGCAACTGTGTTGTGAATTCTTGTGTGGCATCACAGGGCAAGAGGAACTTGACTTGCATTGCATATGTTCAACTCCAATGGTGTATGCCTTTTATTATTCTTTTCTCAATTTACTGTTTAAAGGCAAAAATGGCTTATTCAAAAGATATTAATGTGTCATGATGCAAAGTGGTCACAATGTGTAATAGAACCTTTGTTATGATTCTTTGTTATGGTCAATTTACTGTTTAAAGGCAAAAATGGCTTATTCAAAAGATATTAATGTGTCATGATGCAAAGTGGTCACAATGTGTAATAGAACCTTTGTTATGATTCTTTGTTATGGTTTTGTCATGGTTAGGTTATGTTAATGCATTCATTGCTGTACTTCCTTATGAGCATGCCTATTGTGATGATGTATTAGTTGCATGCCATTTAGCACAAAACTCAATAAAAACTAATTGTTTTGAAATAGTTACTGTTATTTCTTGTTATTTGTCAAAATTTCTTAGAATTTGCCTCCAGCAGTTTGGCTCTGCCAACTTACATGCAATGGAGGCAGTAAACAATGCACAGAGGATACCAACATTGTTACAGTCCAGTGTACAAGTGTTGTATGTGAAATGTAAAATTTCAACAGTTCTCTTACTACTTGATGTTAATGTTGCACCTGTTTGTAAGTTATGGTTATATACTGTCATTCAATTATAACAAACGTGTTCAACAAGGCTCATTTCAGGGCAAATTGTGATGTAAGCATGATGTTATAATGTATGTAGAGTTGTACTTTGCAGCTTGTGGCAGCTGCTGTGTGAAGTACACATGTAATATGTCATTACTTCCAAAACTGATTTATACTCTAATCTCATTGAAATAAAAAGTGAAATAGTTCCCATGTAGCAGATGTCATTACGCTATACTACCAGCAGATAAACCTTTCTGGCTTGCCTCTCCTATGGGCTAACTATCCATGTGTAGTCTGCCTATCACACATGCCTAGATCATGTCCATAGAAACACACTGACTAGATGTAAATGAACTGCTTCCACATGAATTTTACCTTGAAGAGCTTGCATCATAATATATGTTACATGACCATGTCTCATCTCTTGATTATGTATATCTCCCATCTGTTATAGTTAGACATCACAAGTATTGCAATATAGCCTTCTGTAGTTCTGTTAATATGTTATTCAAAGTGAAAGTTCTGTTTCTGTGGTAGGTCTTCTGTATTGCACAATATAACTACTTGGGATGTATTAAGAGTCTCACTTCCTACTATTCCCGATATGGATGTTGCCACCACAATGGATTGTTTTCTAAATCGGTATTTGTACGGGAAGGATTGTACAGGTATACATTAATCTTCTAAATATGTCCCCATTTTTAAATATGGGTAATTTTCCATTACACCTTCAAACATCAGTTAATTGTTATACAAATGATTGCCTTTGTTTAATTTCCCAATATACATGACAATGTAGGTGAAGTTCCCTAACTGTGATCTACTTGTAATGTATGCAATGTCCCCTACTATATCAGCTTCCCTTGTAAACTCTTTCACCTCTCAACTATCTCTATTAAACATGAACTTACATCATTTGTTACATTGTAGTCCTGTCCCTCTTCCTTCATTGTAAAATGTGATGACCTTGTGGAAAAGATGGAGAATTACACTTAATAGTAGTTAATGACAGAAATTTACAGGTGTAGCTTTCTTTTCATGTTGAAAAAATGTGTGATAAATTCACACTTATCCCCTTTTGTCGACATTTTGATTTTAAAGTCATATAAAAGTGTCCTAATTATTTCTGGAGTTATTTCTATTTCTGATATTGTGCATTAATCTAGTTATAGATAACCAGTTGTTTGTAGGCTCCCCTTGCTTTTACTTATATATTTTAAGTTGCCCTTCTTAGAAATGCGCTATTTGTGTGTACTCACTTACTGAGGTTAAGCTTATTTACCATCCTGTGTTTATATTGTGTGCTCAAGCCCTGCTGCACCTCACAGTGGCCACCGGCTTGTGTTCTGACCATTAATAGGTGCTGTTTGATGTGTAGGGTTGCTTGGCATCTTGTATATTCAATAAGCAATGCTGCTCTTCATACACAGATAGCCAATCATGTAGGCATTGATGCAATGTGTACATGTTTGTTAATGAATCCCAGGGAGTTTCTTACCTGAATTTTCATAATATCTAACAAGCTACCCCACAGTAATGAGCCAGCATCACACGACAAGAGCTTGAAATACACATCTAACTATTTAGTACTAGTTCTGATTTTTTATTCAAGTGTTCCAGGACAGTGTATTTATTTACAGAAGCATGACACTGTCTCTTCCTACATAAAGTACTCAAATAGAAATTCTGGTGCTTGCAAGTCTGGAAACAATTAAGCAAGAAGTAAGAAATCTGCAGACTAGAGGTCAAACAAAATGTCATCTTAATACTGTAGAGCAGCCAAGGTTTAGGCAGTTATTCAATAATTCAGTTCAGTGAATTAACTTCAAAACTCAGAGCTCATGTAGACCATTTAAAAAATTTGTTGGATTACAGACCCTTTCATATACTTCAGATCTGTGAATGAGGAATCTAATAATAACATAAAGGTCCACAAATCTTTAGAGCATCTGATTTGTAATGGCAGAGAATTTCATATCCTAGCAGTTCTGGAATGAAAAGAAGTAGGTTTTAGACTAAATTTAACAGAAGGTAATTTAGCCAAAGAAATGTTGTTCCTTGTAATAGCTTTACAGTTAATAAATTCAATCCCCAACATAGCAGCCATTGAATCATCATTCTAACATTTATAAACAAGAATTAGATCACTCCTCATAAATCCATATGCTATTGACAATAGCTATAAGTACTCCAATCTTGTAGAGTAAGACATTTGTTTACATCCCACAACCTGCCTCGTCTTTTGTTTTTGTATCCTCTCAAGTACCTTGTACCTTAAGCTGAGATATTCCCAAAGAGCAGAATGCGCCACCATATTCAATTATAGAACATATACCACAAATACATAGCTGAATCAAGACACATTTATCCCTGCCAGTAAAACTATGCAATGGATTTTTATAAGGCTGTAACATTTCCTTATTTTATGTTTTATATGTGCATCAAAATTCAAGAAGGAATCAGTCAAAATACTAAAGTTACTGAGTCAGTAGGCCTACAAACATTATTATCCGGAGTGTAAGGGTATAAAAGATTGTTATCCTGAATGTGCACTACCATGCATTTGTTGTTATTAGATTTCATACCTTTTGTTGTCACCTATTTCGTAATAGAATCCAAGTATTTTCGCAGATGATAATGATCCACAATTTCTGTAACAACACTGTCAATGTCATCAGCAAATTTACTATGCCACACTATATCCAAGATGGGACAATCATTCATCATTAGTCCAAACAAACAAAAAAAAAACTGCCCCAAAACTGATCATTGAGGTATATCCTTGACAATAAATATAAAGTTCAAATAGTTTTTTTTTCTAATCCTAACTCTGCATTTTGTATTAGGTGGTGTTGGATGGGCCCTATAATATTTCCATAATTTATTCTTATTCTATTCTACCAATGAAAAATTATGTTCCTTGTATGAAAAACCATGCTGAGAGGAAATGTTCAAACAATTTATTAATATAATTGTAAAAAAAATACCCACCTTTCCTGTACAGACCATACTTTCAAAATTGATTCCCAATTCCATCAACCAATATCAGAACTGATTCTTATAAAGTCATTTTGGTAAAATTTTCTGAATACTACTTTACCCGTGTATCTAAGGGTAGGAAGCACTTCAGTCTCAAAAATAACAAATAAGTGGTCAGACCTACTGAATAGACAATCAAGAGAGCAGGAATTACAAGCCAGGCTCCTGCTTATCCACAGTACACCCAGAATATTGTCACTCCTTGTGGTGTCTTTAATTATCTGTGAATAACCATTTGTAATGCTATCTGTTATTAATTTATTAATAGTTTTGCAAATAGAACAAGATGCAGACCAATCAGTGTTTGGAGCATTTAAGTCCCTTGCAATTATTTCAAAGTTACCCATAATACAGTTAATGATGTATTTACATAGTATAATATCGTCCTCTTTACTGATATTGGGAGAATGGCAGAAAAGAGCAGGATCTCTACATCATCCACCTTCATTGATTTTTACAGATATAAATTCAATATTTGCATCACTAAAATGTGTAGCTGAAAATAATCTTGTTGAAACCTATATAGATACTCCCATCCTTTTTTTTTTCATATACCTATATGTATGATGACAATTGTCACTGTTGAAGTGATACCCCAACCCCACATGTAAAAAATGGGAAAAGGGGTTGTGGATGGATGGATGGATGGATGGACGGATGGATGGATGGATGGATGGATGGATGGATAGATGAATGGATTGCCATTAGAAATAGGCACATTATCTATTCTAGAAAAAAATGTAATCAGCTTGGTCAGGTATTTACCCACCACATGATTTCCTTGATGGGTTAGATGTGACATATCCTCACAATATACAAATCTACTACCTAATATTTCCAACAGTGAAACTACATTCACCAAAATCTTTAAAGATTCACTCCTAATATAATTAGTAAATAACCTAGCTTTAACACTTTATAGATGAAATGAGGAATCAGATCTAAAACTGACCATGTATAGTACTGAGGGCATGGTGAGAGATAAGAGCAGATGTTATTAATGAATACAGAAAAAATAAGGGAGAGAGAGTACTGCTTCTTGGAATACTCCTTTGCAATGGTGGATGAGTAGAAGATGGAGGATCCTACTTTTACATGAAGGTGTCTGTAAGAAAGTGTATAAACCATTCAAATACCTTTTCAATGCAAACAGTGCATGAGTGTGTATATTGTGGTTTGACAAGTCTAAGTCCTTGGTAAGGTCAAGAAGAATACCCCAATTAGTTTGCCTTTGTCTATATTTAGTAAAATGCCAACAATGAAGGTCAAGAAGGTGGCACAGTGGCACAGCAGATAGCATTGTCACCTCACAGCAAGCAGTCCTCCAGTTAAATTCTTGGCTAGTGTGCCTTTTGTGCAGAGTCTGAATGGTCTTCCTGTGTTTATGCAGGTTTCCTAAGAGTGCTTCAGTTTCCGCCCACATTCCAAACACACGCAGTAGGTGATTTGGGAACTCAAAATTGACCATAGGTGTGAGTGTACGTGCAAGTGTGTAGTATGAAAGAAGAGCTGTGGCAGGGCTATCCACCTAGCAATGTGAACTTTGGCTCTAGATGATTGTCACTGTTGAAGTGACACTACGACCCCATGTGCAAAAATGGGAAAAAGGGTTGTGGATGGATGGATGTTCCAGATGACAGTCATTATAATTCTGCCTATCAGGAACCCATGCTGTTGGGATAAGTGTAGAATGTAGGAAGAGAACTAGCCAAATTATATCTTTCAAATAATGTATACAGAGGTGCATCTTATAATCTATATGTATTGATAAAGAGCAATGAGGTAATACCTTCAAAATTACATTGAATCAGCAGTATATATTTAGGGCTGCAACTTACTTCAGAAAGGTAGAGCAATTTATAGCATTATATGTTCTTGTAAGTTAGATAGAGAAGTATTTAGCTATCATATTCTTAGATATTTAAAGATTGTTCAGAAAAGAACATTAACATACACCACCACAAATAAAACAGGATGACATAAGTGAAAACTATAAACTAAATTAAAACTGGAATCTTTATTTCACAATATAGCTACTCTTGTATTTTTTATGACTCATACAAATGAATGGCTTACTTGTACAATCAGACCCCCTCCCCCATTAATATATTAGAAAGAAGATATACTGATGTTGTTCAGATAAATGACCACGTTGAAGTAATGAAACTATTGAAGAGAAGATAGCAATGATAGAAAAGTATAGATTTTTTGATAGAATTGCATTAGGATTCAGGAGACATCATTTAATTTATTTGTGCAAGAAAATGAATGCAGAATTTCTAAAATCTCACCATTTAAAAATGTAGCAAAAAAAACCTTTGAAATAAATACAGAACATTAGAAAAATGGAGTAAGAGATTCTGCAAATACCTTCAAGATTAAATTACGTGCAAAACTAATAACAAATAACAAACTGACAGGTCAGTACATAAATGTATCACTATATGTATACTCATTTCAGCACGCATATAAATAAGAGCATGCACATGCTACAAAACTGGATAGTAAATGTTAAATGATGAAACTCAGATAAAAACTGTGTCCAATAGACTAACTAATAATTCATTTCAGGCAGAGTGTTTTCTGTACAATTCTGAGCACATTAAATTAAAGCCGCAATTGCATAATTATGAGCACAAAATATGCAGTGTTAAGTATCTGCAATGTTCAGATATTTACATGAAGATTTTAAACAGCATGCCTGCACTTAATATCTGCTGATGGCATGCTTTTGCAATTATTATCTGTTGTTAGCACGTTTCAAAGTTACTCATCATTTTTGCTGTGTAGTAGGTGTAGACAGCATTTGTTCTATTACAACTGTGTACTTTTTAACTAAAGCATTAATATAGCTTTCTGTCATCTGTGTGCCTATGCATTATTCCAGTGTACCATACTTAATAACCTTCAGTCTTTCCTTCATTCATTTCCAGTATCCACTTTATCACTTTATCCTATTTAGGGTGTCTGTGGAATCAGACTATCATAGCAGGTAATGGACACATGTACACACACACACACACACACACACACACACACACACACACACACACACACACACACACACACACACATGCACACACTCACACATACGCACAGTTTACTTCCTAGTGTAGTAGTTGTGCTTGATGGTACAACAGGATGTAGCCTGGGACCAGGAGAGCAGGAAGTTAATTCTGCATGTGTAACAATCATTGTGGGTTTGAGCAGAGGCTCTGCCAGAAGATTTGTGGTTTCAGGAATTGGACAGTCCACTATGGATCTGTAGTGAATGTGGCCTGAGACAACATCTGATATGATTTTATCTGAAGCTGGACTGAAGGCCTAGCCAACCCCTACAGCTGTGAACTCTATCCTGTAGTCTATTTACTGGAAGAGCTGTACAAGACTATGTCTGTGTGGAACAGTATTGGTGGAGTTGCCTAAAAGGACTGAAAACCTGCATTTAAGGGACTTTATATGCAGTGCAACTATTTATACAACTGACTGTGCAAAGACAAGTTACAAAGTTTCCACACCTCATGCAAAATGAATTGGAAACTGAAACAAAAAATGAAAAAATTAAATATTTAGTGGTCTAATTTGGGTAATACATAAATCGTCTTGAACTGCAGGATAAGGAAACTTTGATGACTTGTATCTTTGTTATTCATCAGAAAAAAATGTCTTTGAACATACATACATGCATGCACGCATGCACATGCACACACTCTTACACATATGCATAATTTACTTCCTGATGTAGTAGTTGTGCTTGGGCCTCTTGTAATAGCAGTACACAGTTCAAATTCTGTTTTCTATTGCCAGTGGTCCAACAGGACGCCCACTCAGTTTCAATGATGGAAGACCAGAAGACTGTAAGCTCTATTTTCACAGCATGTGCTTGAATTCATTTTCCAGAACTAACACTACCGTGCATTATAAGGGGGTACTGCACTGCTGAGTGTGCCATCTTTCAGGTGAGATGTTAAAGCCTTTTCTCATCAGCCTGAACTGGTCATAGCTCAGGTGGATATAAAAGGTCCCATAAAATTTTCTGAAGAGAGTTTCTGCCTGAACTGGTAGAATCTGAGTTGGATGTAAAAGAGAGAAGATAGTAGGTGCAGATTCAATATAGCCTATATGGTAGCATACCATTTTGTGTTCAGTAAAGATTCAAAGAAACTTTATTGTTATTTAAGAAACACAAGTGCTAACTAGAGTGGCAGAGCTCTTTCTGAAGTCAATAATAATTTCTTTCATTTTATTGACATTCAGGTCCAAATTGTTGTTATTGCACTATTCAGTCAGGGAGTTGACTTCATACCTATACTCACTCTCATCATCACCACTTATGAGTCCCACCACTGTGAGGTCATCTGCGAATTTGATGATCTGGTTATTGCTAGCTTTCGCAGAGCAGTCATGGGTAAGGACTGTGAACAGTAGAGGACTCAGCACACAACTCTGGGATACTCCGGTGTTGATTGTAATATTCCCTGAAGTGTTGTTACCAGCACAGGTCCTTTGTTGTCTTCCAGTCAGGAAATCGAGGATCCAGTTGCACAGCCCTTTATTTATGCCAAGGTTGATTAGCTTTTCTATAAGTTACATTGGAATCACCATACTGAATGCCGAAATGAAATCTATGAATGACATCCTGGCATAGCTGTTCTTCTCTTCAAGATGCACCAATGTGAGGTAAAGTGCCACCGAAATGGCATCAGCAGTTGATCTGTTTGCCTGGTGCATCAAAGGATTGGGGTAGTACTGTAGTCAAATGCCTTTTAACCAGTCTTTCAAAGAATTTCATTACATTTGATGTAAGGGCTACTGGCCTGTAATCATTTAGGCAGGAGGGGTTGGCTTTTTTGGGCAGAGAGATTATGTTGGTAACTTTGAAGCATGCTGGTACTTTTTCCTGGGCAAGCAAGGTATTAAAGATGTCTGTCAGGACAAGGCTGAGTTGGTCTCTACAACCTTTCAATACTTTCCCCAGAATGTTATCTAGGACCAGCAGCCTTCCTGGAGTTCACTTTCCTCAGATGATTCCTTACATCCACAGCACTGAAGTTGAGTACTGTTTCCTTTTGGTAATTTCTGAAGATTTACAGCCTCCAGGTTGTTTTTCTCTTCAAACCTGACATAAAATGTGTTTAGATTGTCCAGAAATTCAGTGCTATCATCACAGTGAGCTGACTTAGTCTTGTAGTCAGTTAACCGTTGAATACTATGCCACAGGCTTCTTGAGTCTTTTGCATCCTCAAAGCATCTTTGTATCCTCTTTCTTTATTCCCTCTTGGCCTCCTTGATCCCCTTTTTTAGATTAACCCTTGCCACACTTTGATCCTTCTTATTTTTTGCCCTGAAATGAATGTTTATTTCCCTCATTAGCTTGTACACCTTGCTGTTTACCCATGGTTTTTGGTTGGCTCTTACTTTAATATTTTTGATGTTCGTTACATCCTCCATACATTTGGATATGTAAGCCATAGTTGTCTCAGTATATTCATCTATGCTCAACAGATTGTTCACTGTGGCTGCCTCCCTGAAGACATCCCAGTTTGTGGTATCAAAGCAGTCCCTGACACTTTCCATGGCTCCTTCATGACATACCTTAATTTGTTTCACAGTGGGCTTGTCTCTGATCAAGAGATGTTTGTAAGCTGGTATTAGTTTTATGGAGATGTGATCAGAGCCACCCAGGTTTGGTTGTTGTACAGCTCTGTATGCCCCTTTTATGTTAGTGTAAGCCTTGTCCAGAGAATTTGCTCCCCTTGCGGGAAAATCCACAATTTGGTAGTAATTGGGTAGCACCTCCCTGAGATCTGCTTTGTTGAAGCCACCAGCTATCATAAATGCACAGTCAGAATTCTTGCATTGCAGCTCACATATAGTATTATGCAGGTAGCGTTGTCGACTCACAGTCAGACGCTGTCCGGTTCAATTCTCAGCTAGAGCGACGTCTGTGTGAAGACATGCGTGAATGGGTGTACCTTCATTGAAGGTTGTGTGTCAGGGCTGGTAACTCGGCACGTAAAAATCAACTACCAATCATTAGCGGACAGGAGTTCCGCTGTGACGACCACTAACCGGGAAAAGCCGAAAGTCACAATAACAAGTAAGTATATTCAGTGCTTCAGTGATTTTAGCACTCGGTGGTATATATACAACTGCTACATAGACACTATTTAGTTCTCTGGTCTGCATTTCAGTATCAGAAATTCCACATTTACAGACCAATGTTCATTCACAATGTTACAGTTTTTGCACCAGCTATCATTCACAAAAATGCACACTCTGCCTCCCTTAGCTTTTCCACACAGAGTTAGGTTCCTATCAGCTCTGAAAAAAGTGAAACCATTAAGGCTTACAGCACTGTCAATAATCCTGTTATTTAACCAAGTCTCTGTAAAGATTAACAGACAGGAATTTCTCACCTTGTTTGTGGTGGTGAACTCTAGCCTGAGAAAGTCAAAGTTGTTGTCTAATGAGCATACATTTGCTAACAAAATTGAGAGAAGTGCAAGCCTGTGAGGGTTTGTTTTC
This sequence comes from Protopterus annectens, assembly GCF_019279795.1. Lineage (NCBI taxonomy): Eukaryota > Metazoa > Chordata > Ceratodontiformes > Protopteridae > Protopterus > Protopterus annectens. The sequence goes on from NC_056731.1 coordinate 1,416,415,704, forward strand.
AATCTGGCAGCAATTCCAGCTCTGCAGCCTCTTTTCCTGCTTCTGTTACATCTCTTCCTTTTGGGTCTCAGCCTAGTTCCAGAGCCTTCCATTTCCTGATTTAGGTACTTATAAGCTTGTTTGGTTAGAATGTTGAGCTCCAGCAGTTCTGTGAGTGTTATAGGCCCCAGATGCTCTGTAATAAGCAGGGAATCTGGTCAGAATGACTGCACAATTTAATACTTGATTTTCAGAAGTTTCTTTCTGTTGTAAATTTTGTAAATTACAGTAACATCATTTAAATGACAGGAAAATTATTTTCTTGTTTTTGCCAGAAAAATAAGACAGATTAAGCAATCCTGTATCATGAGCTAACACAGCCTCAGCCTCCCTGGGTGTCATCATTTTTTTGTTGAGTAAGTAGCTCTACACACCATGTAGAGCTGTGCAAACATAGTAAATATTATGGCATGCTAATTACAGCATAAGCAGCTGAACTGTATGCTAATTAGCCAATACAAGATGGAAGAGCTATTCAACAAGCTATAAAGTAATCATGTACACTCAGTGCAGGTTTTGGCCTTGAATTCCAAATCCTATTAGAATAGAGCCACTGAAGCTACTCTGCATGAAAACAATGTTGGGGGCTGTTATTGCTCTTATACATGTGTATCTGCATCATACCTAAGTCTGTGCTGCTGCAGCTACTACAATAGACTTTGGCCAAGAAGGAGAAGGGTGTTTAGACCCCATTTAACTTTTCATGGTTTGCATGAGGTGGAAATTGTACAGCACTACAGGGTGGATAGAGACACACTACAGGAACTCTGCAACTTCTGTCATCCTCAACTAACAGCAAGGGCAAGCCAAGGGGAACCAAGACCTGAGGAGGCTATGGTATATGCAGCACTTAGAATATTAGCTACAGGAACTTTCAAGAGACCAGCAGGATATATGCTGAGGCTGTCACAGGCATCAGCATCCAAAATCCTACATAAATTCCTGAATGCTATGCTCCAACATACCAACGACAGCATACATTTTCCCCATACACATGAGGACAGAGCTACAACTATGCAGGATTTCTACCCTGTAGCACACTTCCCTGAAGAGTTGGGTACCATAGACTGCACACACAATGAAATCAAACCACCAACCAGGGAACAGGGAAGGGTGTACATGTGACACTGTCAGCCCAGCTATCTGGAATTTTGTAAATAATTATATGTCATTTTTGAATACTGGTATGATTTATACAGAAGTGTGTGTAAAGTACTGAGCTAAAATGTAACAACAGCATACTCTACTGGAAAAGAACAGATATATATATATATAAACAGGCAGCAGTCTGTTAAATGGCTCTCTTCACCTTCTCCATTCATACCTGTCCCAACCGGGGTACCACAAGGTTCCATCCTGGGTCCCCTTTTATTTAATCCCCCAGATTTACTATTCCTCCGTGCAGGACTAGCTTAGTCCTGCACAGAGGCGGCCATTTAGGAGCAGAATGGCAGCGCGTCATGCATAGTAATGAGGCACGCTGCCTGAGCTCCTAGTCTTACATGGATCATGTATGAGTGCAGGGGGCGTGTCTGAGAGCAGAGCTCTCAGAATATACACACCCCCACAATGCAGAACAGCAGAAAGGGTTAAGAAATGAGCGAGACTGCTCATAGGTGTCTTCATATCCCCACCAACAGTCCCCCTTGTGTACAACAGCAACAGTGTACATAAATAAAATGAGCAAACCCTTTATTTTTTTTGTAAAAAATCTGATTAAAGCTAACCACAGGTGCGCAGGTGTGCCCATCGCTTAGCTACAGTTAATGCAGCTTAAATGGCTGAAGAGGATAACAAGGAAGATATATGCAAATGAAGCAGCATAGCAATAGTGTAATGGGCAGAGCATTCACCTTACGAGCAGGCATTCCCAGTTTGAGTCCCACTGCAGCAGATTCCATTTTCCATGGCAAAGCACGTTGCATAACCCACTACATAACAATAGTTTTATTAACTGGAATACTGCAGTAAACGCACATGTGAGGTGTCAGTATCATAATGAATAAGGCACTAGTAAGCAGGTTTAGGCACAAAAAAGCAGTAGTAGGCATATTTAAGCACTAGTAAGTGGGCTTAAGCCCGTTTGCGCAGGGGTAAGCAAGGGCTACACTGGTTAAGCAGTTCTAAAGCTAACTCTCTGTAAGCAGTTGTAAAGACAGGTAAGCAGTGCTTACCATCACGCAAACCCACACAAACCCACTTACAAATGCTCAAAAGTGCCTTAATCACTCTTGTATACAACAACCCTTGTTCTGCCCATCAACAAAATAAACAGCCATGCAGGTCTCGAACCCAGGACCCTTTACACTATAGTCACAGTAGTTAACCACCAAGCCAACAGAGAATTAGAGAAAAAGGAGGTCTCAGCAAACAAGTCCTCACCATAGTAAAACCAAACTGAACCTGTGAAAGGAATCAGTATACAGTCATATGTTCCATAACCCACTACATAACATAAATATGTGAAATGGAGTACAGCAGTTAACCCAGATGTGAGGTGTAATTGTAATAGAGTGTTGAAGTCCCCAATAAAACACAAGGACCCCTTAGAGTGTACGTACACATTAATCATGGATATCAGGCAGATATATAAGATGTAATGAATAAGAAATCAATGCCAAAATGGAAATATAATGCAAATTGTAATGTAAGCAATGCTAAGCATTGCACAGGCCAGCATAGGAGGTGTAAGCAATGTGGAGACCAGCTAACTCATTGTGCCCAGTGGTATACCCCTTTAGACAATGCCAACCTTTTGGGCGCAGTGCTGGTGCATCCAGGAGTCCAAGGTCATGGCAGAACTCCTTGTCAAAGACCATGATCAGAGACAGCTGCAGGGCCAGTACTAGAGCTCCCAGTAAAAGGCAGAGGCCTCGGACCATCTCGCCCATGACCTCACCAGTGTCACTGGCATACCCCAAACTGGTGAGTAGGTCAGGCACCACTATGCCGACCTGAAGTGGCACAAGAGGGACCTCTTGAAGGAGTCACTCCAAGAGGCTAGAGCGGCAGGGGATGTTCCATAATATACCTGAGCTGGCAATTATTACACACATACTGGGGTGATACTTACACATGGCTGAAACATCCCCTGCCGCTCTAGCCTCTTATGTCCCCCAAAGCTGCAATGGAGTGGGCCGCTAACCAGGAGGCCCACATCAGTCGCCTGGTGAGGTTGCGATGCGAGGCAGATCAGTAATACTCATGCATTTACTGTCATAGGAAATAAAACTAAAAGTAGTAGTAAATTAATTGCCTGTATAAAACCATTATTGTTCAAGGCAAGTACTGCATACACTAGAGAATATGTCAGGAAGAGTCTCATATTGTTTGTATGTCAATAAAAGTGTAATATCCTGACAAAACAGGTCTAACTGTTGGACTGCATGTGTATATTCGGGTATCGTATGGTAATGTAGATTTGCAATCATGTAATAGTACTGTTGTATTAAGCACTGTTACCCACACTGTGCACCATAGATTGAATCTGTAGGAATGCCTGTATATGACAGGTATAATCCCCAGAGGCCAGTTAGTACAACTGAGAGACACATAGACAGTAAACAGGGAAAATGCAGACAACAAAAACTGAATAGCACATGCAACTGAGATGTGAACTGTTTTTTAGCACACACAGCCACAGTTTGAAACCTGCCAGTGGTAGTAGTCTGCATACAGAATCATACCCCACAACTGTACAGGTATATCCAGAATGTCTATTAAAGTGCCACATATCTATTGCCTATCAACCTGCCCCCCTGGGAAATAAGTGGGATGATCCCAGATGTATAGGCAGCAAACAGGAAATACAACTGATTGATACATCTATAAGAACAAAGCTGGCACACTAGCAACTCCCCAATACCTTATGTGACTAAGAAGCCATGTATGTCCCATTTACACCCCAATTTGTTAAGCTGTGGTCAGAGTGTGTACAGTAACAGAGTGAGATGTATGTGCATAATAGTAATGTGGAACCTGGTACTGTGTGCGGGAACATTCAGGTAGTGCTAATAAACATTCCTCCCACAGGTCTGTCAGATGCCAACACTGTGCCCAGAAATACAAGAATGATACCCAGTACTGGTACTGTTCACAGTGGTATTGTATGGCATTGTGACTGATGCAGTTGCTCTGAATAATGAGGTATTACACATCACTGTTACCCACACTGTCCTACTACATATACCTGTCTATGAAATCTGTATAACAGTGTTGTAATACAAGGTCAGAATTCAAAAGCACAGGGGATTAATAAGACAGAAAGCAGCTAGGAGATATACAGCAATATCTATATAGCAGACACAACTGTGATGGACAGTGTTTAAGTTGTAGCAGACAAAGCTATGATCTGAATCCTGTGAGTGGAGTTAGGCTGCATACAGAATCATATCCCACAACTGTACAAATGAGGCCAGAATGTCCAGTATATGGGTCCATATCTGCTGCCTGTCCCCCTGGTAAGTCTGTGGGATTATCCCAGATGTTTATCCAGCAAACAGGGAATACAAGTGATTGTCAAACATCTATGAGAACACACCTGTCACTGTAGCAACCCCCAAAACTGTTGGGAGAGTAATATTTCAAGTATGTCCTATCTACACTCCCATGTTGTCAAGCTGTGACCAGAGTGTGTACAGTAACAGAGTGAGATGTATGTGCATAATACTAAAACTTTGTGTGGCAATAGTCAGGTAGTGCTAACAAACATTGCTCCCACAGGTACATCGGATATGAACACTGTGCTGAGAAATACAGACCATTATAACCTCCACTGTTCACTCTGGTATTGTAGGGAATTGTGAGTGTTGCAGTTTCGCTGAATAATAAAGTATCACTGGTCACTGTCACACACACTGTGCTACATAATATAACTGTGTAGGAAAGCATGCATATGTGTTTGTCAGGTCACTAAAAGTGGAAGAGGGCAATATTCCAGATATGTCCCGGCACATCAGCATGTGGTCAACACATGGCCAGAGTCTGTGCAGAAAGAGTTGGATATGTGCACATCATCAGCCCAGAATCTGGGAGTATGTGTAGAAACAGTTAGTGTTAACAAACATTCCCTCCACAGGTATACCAGGTAAGAGGTATATACTGCAAGTAAAAACGGTTCATGTGTAATGATGACAACAGCCATATCGCTGTCCAAACTAAGGCTATAGGGTAGTGTAGTAGACTTGTAAGGTAAAGATAACAGAACTGACTAGGAAAGTAATGTGGACTACAGGAATATACTAGTTGTTAATTGACATCATTCTCTGTCCTCCACCATATCTCCAACAATAATCAACATACCCACCCCAACTGGTATGTACTGACTCTGATAATGTCCAATTGTTTGATAAATATTTTAATGGTTCCCATGCATGTGCTGTATTGAATTATTCCAACATTGGTGGCATGGTGCCATCAATGTACCTGCATGCTGTCCTTATTACCACTGTGGTCCCATATATGCATGTGTTCTGTTTGCTATGCAACTGTTTCATATCTGGTGTCTGGGTTAATGGGAATATCTATGCATGCTGTTATACCTAACCCTGGAATGTGTTGACTATTACTAACCCACATATGATGATGAAATCTAAACACTTTAGCACTCTTGGGAAGGCTGGACCTAGCGGACCCAACTATCCCACCTCAGCTGGCGTGGCACTGAGCACCAGCATGTCTGGGGCCCAACCCAGGACCTCCCTGTCCGTTGGTCCTGCACCACCTTCAGGTGGAACCACTTCAGGGGAAGGGGCTCGCCCCCAGGGAGTGGGCATGGACAGGCACCTGTCACCCATTGCCAGGTCGGGGTCATGGTGCATAGAGATATCAACCAGCAGTTTGGTGATTTTCTATGCCAGCTCGAGGGCCACGTGCCACGATTAGAGAGTCAGGCTGGCTCTGCAACTCAGCCTGCAGCACAGCCACCATCAGAGCTGTGAAGGTGCAGTGGTGACTGCCCATGGGTGGGGACCTCAGTCCCACCTTTACCACTAGGGGGCTTGTGGGCTTCTAATTTCCCAGTACCCCTCCCTATCAAACTGTTTACCCCCCACATATCTCATATACTGCCCCTGTATGTGTCTTGTTTGTCTTGTCTGTTAACCTACCCAACCTACCTCCTGAAATATACCTACTACCACTCCCCAACATCCCACTCTCACCTGAGAGAAAAAAAGGGCAATCTGTTCCCACAAAAAAATCTCGCCCCATACATAGCTGTCCATTTCACACAAGTGTCCACTGGACACATGTAATCCAGTCTAATTGGCATCATAACTTATTATTGTTGTCCTCACCCACTCCCAGGGGTTTGAGTGTCCAAATCTATCTCCAAATTCAGTGTATATGTACAGCTGTTGCTGTATAAAAAATAGGCAGGTATAGACCTTCCCTACACCCTTCCTGCACATCCCTGGCTTTTTCCCTACTCTCTTCCCCTCTTTGTGCCCCTTTTTTCACCACTTTCCTATTTCTTTTAAAGAAATTAGGATGGGGTAAATGGAAGTAAGCACTTTTAAGCAGCAGTAAGTGGGTTTAAGCCTGTTTGTGTGGGGATAAGCAATGCCTACACAGGTTAAGCAATTCAGAAGCTAACTGAGTATAAGAAACTGTAACCGGAAATCAGCAGTGCTTACTTCCATGCAAACCCCTGCAAACCCGCTTACAACTGCTTTAATCACTCGGTATCCAACGGCCCGTGTTCTGCCCAGCAACAAAATAAACAGCCTCTGCATGAGCTAAAACCCAGGACCCTGAACACCACAGCCAAAGTGATTTACCACTAAGCCATGTCAGATATATATAACCCTGATGTTTTCAAAAACATATCATCCAGCCCAGTCATTCAACAGTACAGAGAATGTATTCCAACATTTAGATGTGTGTGTGTGTGTATGTGTGTGTGTGTGTGTGTGTGTGTGTGTGTGTGTGTGTGTGTGTGTGTGTGTGTGTGTGTGTGTGTGTGTGTGTGTGTGTGTGTGTGTGTGTGTGTGTGTGTGTGTGTGTGTGTAAATATATTAATATCTAAACAGATACAACACATCTATATATGTATATATATATATATATATATATATATATATATATATATATATATATATATATATATATATATATATATATATATATATATATATATATATATATATATATATATATATATATATATATATATATATATATATATATATATATATATATATATATATATATATATATATATATATATATATATATATATATATATATATATATATATATTTATATTTATATATACATGCAAATGCCTACACCTATATCTATGTAGGTATATACGGACATAGTTATTTATATGTAAGCAGATATATGGACTTACATCTGTAGATAACAATGGGAAAATAACTAAAACATATATGTCCACATACACCGTTAATAGGGTTGAGAGTCCCCACAAACCCTGTAACACCAGTACTATACAAAGCATAACACAAGTCTACTCTCACTCTGTAGTCCTGGAACCTTCTACAAATATGTAGCTGGCTTGAGTGTGCCGGTTCTCCCGTAAGAGGTATTGCTACCTGCTGTCTGTAACACTGATGCCCACACACAGGAAGGATGTCCATCACACAGGAAAGGTAAAGGGATCACGCCCACATGATGTAGGGATTTATAGTAGGTGGTTGCCATGTCAGTGGTAATTGGAAGTACTACAGAGCAAGCTGCATGCAGTTAGCAAGTGGAGGACACTGATTGGTGCAGAGGCCTGCACCTGTTCATGTGCATCACCTACTAAAGTCATGCTGCAATCTGTTCAAAGCAGCTCAATCCATTTACTGGAGAGAGAGAGAGAGAGAGAGAAAAAAAAAAAAAAAGAGAAAGAAAGACAAAGAACTTCAAAATAAAAGCCCGCGTCAAAGGCATTTTGCCAGCAGTCATTCAACAAGACATCATTCCCACAACAGGTTTGTGAAGTATATATACATGTAATAGAATGTAGTACCTGCTCCATAATAATGAGATAGATGATGTGGAATGATTTATATGTGCCATCAAGTGTTGCTGTGATGATGTTCAACTGAACAACTGCTATGGACAATAGTGTCTGTCCCTGAGGGTAGTGGGCCATAGCTGTCAACTGTGCAGGTCAGCACTGACTGACAAAATGTAAGCCATCATAGTGTGTGTTGTGTAATGGAAAGTATGTATATTACGTGGCCACTGGCTGGTGGTGGAAGTAATGCCATTATGATGGACATGTGGGACCCACAGCCCACCACTGGCAGGATACTCAGGTTAATCTGTAATGTAGCATGCCGGAATGCCACAGGTGTGTAATAGGGTTACCTGCAATTGGGTCCTACATATAACCCCCTTATGTCAGGCCATGTCCATATGTAGCACCTGTCTGTGCTGTAGCAAGGCAGAACAGTGCAGCTGTGCAGGAAGGTGTTATGAGATTGTGGAGCTGATGTCTGAATGTACCCCACATATAGGTATGCATATGTGTACATATGTCACATATATAATACATTAAGATATATATGTATATCAGCATGTATGTCCACAAATATACAGATATCCATGTGTAGACATGGGTCTATATTATAACTTCGAAGTTGTAAAACTTTGAATGTTATAATATCGAACCAACTACATCGAGGGATGAAAATAGCGAAGCCCCTGAACATCAAATTCTTACTTAGGGCAAGTTTTTGGTGGGCCATTCTGTGGCTTTGCTATTTCCTCCACTGTGGTGCGATAGTTACAGAACTTAGGGTTAGGGTGCGGGTTAAGGTAAGTGGATAGTTAGTAATGTATGTATGGTGTAGTGTAGGGTTGGGTTTTGTTAACTGTATGTGCGTGTACTAATTAGTTTGTTTGTGTATAGTTTCGTAGGGTATGTGTGCAATAGTTACGGACCTTAGGGTTAGAGTGCAGGTTAAGGTAAGTGGATAGTTAGGAATGTATGTATGGTTTAGTGTAGGGTTGGGTTTTGTTAACTGTATGAGTGTGGTTTATTTATTTTGGTGTGCTTGTGTTGTATGTATGTTTCTTGGAACAGCAAATTTTTTATTCTGAGTGTTCGATGTTATCATAATTCAAAATTCCAAGTTCGAACTTATGGTGTTCGATATTTTGGAATTTCGAATATATGATATAGACCCTGTAGACATATAAATGTGCACATATATACAACATCACATATATCTACATATATATAGATATATACCTATATGCACATGTCTACATATATACAAACACACACACAAACATATATGTATGTAAAGACATGTCCCCTATATTACTACCACAGTGATGCATGTTATGTGTGAGGCACCAGCACACATAGCAATACACACAGATATCCACAGCTGGCAGTCTGTGCAACATGGATGGGTATGTCACATGTTAGTCCCTTGTTGGGACCACATTGCCCCCGTCTGTGAAGTATGCAATGGGAATATGGGGAAGTATGGTAGGTACACTTGTGGAGGTGGTCAGGACTGGTAGATAGATAGGACAGTCTACAGGGTTGGTATGTGACACATGCAGTGGGTAAACACCCTGGATGGGGTGTGTGGTTTCTGATGTGGACATCCCATGGGCCCCAATATGTCCACAATGGGAACAAGCCTCCCACCCACTGCTACTCACAACAGCAGTCCACACCCTGAAGGTGCCTGGTCTGGAGGCTGATCAGGAGGAGCATGTTGGCCCTGTGAATGTGTACCAGGTGCCTCAGACTGATGTAGCACATCCCACATGTGTCTGTGGAGCCCGGTATGGAACAGACCCTAGACCTGACCTCAGGGGACAGGAACATGTCTATGTGTGCCCCGAGGGGGGGAAACATCATCCCCTGGGTGGTTCCACCTGATGGTATTGCTGGACCAGTACATGAGGAGGCCCCAGGTTGGGACACACATGTGATGTGGCCAGGTATCATGGGCAGATGGGTTTGGAGAGGTGGATCTGCTGGCCAATAGAACATATACATGTTATTGTGTCACTGTTATAGAACATATGTTGGTAGTAATAGTCTACACAGTCCTGGAACATGTCCAACAGCATACATAGATATCCCCAATAACACAGAATGTCAGATGTGCAGCAATCCCAGAGCAGCCATATCACTGGCATATATGGAATCATGGTGGCCCTGACAATGGCATGCAGGTAAATAGTCTGTAACAGGCCAGCAATGATAGTTTCCACACAGGGGACATGGCTACAATCACATAGCAGAATGTGTGGTACAATACAATATCTGTCCCACCAGTAAGTAAGCTGTAGCTTTACCTAATGAGTTGTGTGTACAGTTTGTTCAAGCTGATATGGTGGAGGGCTGACAGAGATGTGTATTATGAACCGCCGTAACATTGCTGTATGAGTTGCTCAGACCTGTTTCCATCTTTATGTCTTTCAGCCAAGATGGCACATGCACAGTTGCCCACCTAATCCCATGCGGAGAATGAAGTGTTGATATCACACTTGATCCAGCACTATCCAGTGCTGTTTGGCAGGGCCACACATGAGCAGCAGGAGCAGACCTCCCTATGGAATGACCTAGTCCACAGGGTCAGTGATGTTGGACTGCACAACTGCAGTTATGAGCAGGTCCAGCATCATTGTACTGACCTGCTTGGCAATGCCCGTCAGCATGCTGCTGCAGTCCTAGGGGATCATCTCACCACAGGGGGGCCACACCATCCCCCCGAAACATGAGGAGGAGCTTCTGGCCAGCCTCATGGCACCTGTCCATCCAGACAGCTGTTAACCACTGGACTCCTTTGTGGAGGTGGTTGTCACCCACACACCAGTCGAGGAGCATGCAGGTAAGGACACAGGGCACATCAGTAGCCCACCGTTGTGTATACATCCACATTGGTACAGGTAGATCATGCATATCTCACATGTCATAGATATATTGTGTTGCTGCATTGTAGTGATAAACAGATGTCCAGATGTTGTAGTATTGTGGGAATGTACCATTGCTGTATTGTAATACTGCATCCACCCTGTAGCACTGCCACAGGTGTGGACACTGACATTGCATCTCTCACCCTCTTATGTAAGTCTCTCCGGGATACCACCAATGCAGCATGCTGTAGCTGGTCAGTATGTTTTATGTAGATGCTTGCCAACACACTGGGCATGTAATGGTGATGGTATATCCCATGCACACATCTAACACACCTACCCTGAATGCATGCTGTACATGTGGAGGTATTGTTGCTGTGAAATGCACGGTCTCACAGGGGTGAGCATGATGGAGTATTGGAAGGGTATATCAGACACCTGCATGATAACTAACTTCCTGTCATTGCGGAATGTGTCCACAGGAAGTAACATACTGGTGGTAGACATGGCCTACAGTAGGGACATGTTTGGAACAACACCCATATACAGTGCAACACCAGTGTATATACCTGTAGGACAATGGCAGCTGCTGCAGAGATACACTACGGCATAAGACATTACAGTAGTCCACATTATCAGCTGGGTCTAGGCTGCAACATGTGGTGTTCAGTGTATGGGGCACTGCAAAGTAACACACATGTGTAGGGCTTACTTGTCAGACATCTGCATAAAGGCTGAAGGAGGGGGGGTTTCAGCTTGACACATTAGTGCACTGAAGTAGGGATCCTAAGGCTGCTAGGAATGGCTCTATCTGTACATAGTCAGGTTCAGGGCCTGCAGCAGCCATAACCTTACCCTCACAGCAGCATTGACGGCAGTGTGTGAACACCATGGGATGTGCACATGAGTAGACCTTGCAATCATGCAGAATAGGGGCACATGTGTAGGGCAGACTGAACATACACTGGCAAATGCAGATGGCCCACGCTGGTATACCCCTGCCAGGAGCAGTGACTGCTGTAGTACACACAAGAGGTGCGATAAACTGTCATGATAAGGGTGTGTACACATATGCCCACACAGTGTGTATGCATTGCAGTCAGCAGCCACACACCTAACACAATCTGTAGACACTGCATGTGAAAGTACAGGACATATGTCACATATCGGGCTAGTGTACTGCTAAGATATGCGGTGATGTGGTCCCATCGCAGGTCAAGAATGTGTGTGTCAAATCAATAAAGGTGTGTACACCCCCCATAGGCATGGTATGCTCTGATGGTTGTCAGTGTAAGAGTATTGGAGTGGTCATACGTGGTCTGCTGATGTTGACATCTATAAATCAGGCATCAGGCATTCACCAATGACAACTGTCCACATATCATCCCAGGTATGTGTTGCTGAAAAACATAGGGGCTGTGAGAAGTAAAGCTGACATAACTGATACAGTCCTACACATTCTGCAATGGGTTGTACACCTGTGAGTTGTGGTGCACAGTACATGGCAGGGTGCAGAACTGGTGCACAACAATACTGTGTACATGGCTGCAGTGGTACCCAGGGGAAGGGGCATCATCTAGTGACACAGCACATGCATCACACACATGTATACTGTTACTAGCATGGAATGACTATAGCTGCACTGCATACTGTTCTGTACCATATGTTCTGCATGATGGCAGATGGGTAATAGGAGAAATGTGTGTACTATCTTTGTGCAACCTCACCTGTATGTGTGTGTGTGTGTGCATCCTGGTGGTTAGTTTGTCTGCAGGGTCACTCTGGTGAAGTGGAGGGAGGTAGATGCATGTAGGATGCGTGTGTGCATGTTTGTGTTTGCGTGGGTGGCCACGTATGCACATGTGTGATTGTGGGGTGTTCATATGGCTGTACATCCCTGTGGAACCATGCAGTACATGGACATGGACTGGCACAATACACACCAGGAATACCTGTCATGTGTGTAATCACAGGACAGCAAATAGTATAATATGGTCTGTAGCATGGAACAGGTATCCAGATGGATGGTAGACACCAGGTACACCCTTAATATCGCAGTCAGCAGAGAGGTCACCTACAACCCACGTATGCAGCTCTACAGATGCATTGGGGAAGTACTAGTCAACACCAGGGAGTGTATCCAAATATTACAGTTGTCACATGATAGGCTGAAGGGGCAGCATATCTCCCATGTACTGAGCATTACATGCACATGACACACCAGTACAAGATATTATGGATACAACATAGTAGCCCACACATATAGGGGCCATGCACATCATTTCTGAGCATACAGAGGGTGCATAGCAGATTACAGCAGTGAGGACATGTAAAACCACTACACACAGGTCAGGCAGGTAAAGTAGCAACATGCCTTGTGTTGTGGCCACATGTGTGGGCATTTAGAGGATTAAGATGTTAATGAGTGGTATAAATGTCTATATGTTAACAAGTGTGATGCAGGATGGGGTAGCAACATATACGGGGGACTGTCTGTAAAGCCATGGACAGGTAGGTATTACGGAGGTGTGTGTGTGCGTGTGTGTGCGTGTGTGTGTGTGTGTGTGTGTGTGTGTGTGTATGTGTGTGTGTGTGTGTGTACAGTTAGGCAATGCTGTACCAGTTTTAAAGTGCATTTATTATTTTCCCCCACAGGTGGTGAGGTGGGACAGGGTCCCTCCTGCATGCAATCTGATGCTGGTGTCCATACAGACACAGAAGATGATGACAGTACTGTTGAGACACAGGTGGGGTTGTTAGGGGCTGACACTGCACCAATATTTGACATCCCCCTTTTAGCCACCCCAACCCCGCACACAGTTTCAGTGCCTACACATACCCCATCACCAGTGGCCATAGTGGAGGAACAGCTGGAGTTTGGTGGCAGTGCACAGGAAAGTGTGGTAACCATGCCTACTGTGTCCTGTCACAGCAGGCATAGCTGGATGGATGGCAGGGCACCACATAGGCGGATGTCCCAGGGTGCTCGTGGTAGGGCCACTGGACATCATGCCCCTGGCATAGGCAACATAGCTGGTACCAGCAGGTGCATGTTTAAGGCTATAATGATGGCACAGGCACGTATCAAACATTACACCAGACAGGGCCTGAGGCTGCAGAGGGCTGCTCTTGCATCTGTAAGCGACAACCTCCATGAACTGTCAGGCGCCATCCGTGCTCATACTGAGCAAACGGATAGATGGCATGATGAGATGATGGCCCTCATTGGCCATGGTGTGTCAGTTTCAAAGTGTGGTGGGGATGCGGCAATGCCCATGTGGACATGGGCCAGCAACACCAACAGCTGGCAGTCAATGTGGACATGCTAGGACACCAAGGGGTTCCCATAGTGGCAGTAGCAGCCCCAGCAGTGTGGGGGGTTTGCTGTCCACACCACACCACAGCAGGCCACGTGTGCATGGTTCTAGCCAGTCCCAGGAGGGACTTGGTACCAGTGGACAATTGTCATCAGCAGGTGAGAGTAGCACATCAAGGCTTGTACCTGGACGTGCCCGTGGAACCCCTGGCAGGCACAGTCCAAGTGTCCATGGCTGGAGGCAGTGAACTGCACACCCTGCCAGGTATGGTCTTCAGCTGTCCATAAACACCTGTATAGGGCAGCCACATGGCAGAACTGTGTGCATGCATACCCACACACTATGTGGGGGGTTTGCTGTCCACACCACACCACAGCAGGCCACGTGTTCATGGTTCTAGCCAGTCCCAGGAGGGACTTGGTACCAGTGGACAATTGTCATCAGCAGGTGAGAGTAGCACATCAAGGCTTGTACCTGGACGTGCCCGCGGAACCCCTGGCAGGCACAGTCCATGTGTCCATGGCTGGAGGCAGTGAACTGCACACCCTGCCAGGTATGGTCTTCAGCTGTCCATAAACACCTGTATAGGGCAGCCACATGGCAGAACTGTGCGCATGCATACCCACACACTATGCAAACACAACTAGGGCAACACCATACCTATACACACCACATCACCTCGCCCATCTCTCCACAGTAGACCCCTCACCCACACAAATGGTGTAAAATGTATGGCCCACTCTCGGCTTCTGGCAAACCAGCATCACACCCTGTGCACATGACGATACATGTGCCACATTCCTGTCATTCATACCATCAATGCAGGGACAGGCTGATATGGTTCTGATGCACATGGTGACTGTACTATAGTGTACCACAGTACTGCAGTGTAACATGTTGTAGGGGGTAGAGTGTAATGCATATATGGCAGGTAGTGTAGCCATCCAGCAATGATGCCTTATAGCTGTTAGTAACACTGGTTGGATGTGGTCTCTTTAATGTCATCCATTTGTGGTGTAGGTGTTCATATGTCAGCACTAGGATGCCCTGTGCATATGATTATACCTGTGCCACATCCCTGTCATCCATACCATCAATGCAAGGACAGGCTAATATGGTTCTGATGCACATGGTGACTGTACTACAGTGTACTACAGTACTGCAGTGTAACATGTTGTAGGGATTAGAGTGTAATGCATATATGGCAGGTAGTGTAGTCATCCAGCAATGTTGCCTTATAGCTGTTAGTAACACTGGTTGGCTGTGGTCACTATAATGTTATCCATTTGTGCTGTAGATGTACATGTGTCAGCATGAGGATTGTATGCAGTCATATTCCACAACGGGGTATGTCACTGTGGGGACACCATGGCTGTGACATATCTGGAGTACAGTTGAACACATGTCACAGGTTACTAAACTGATTATTGCCTGTGCCACATGGACAGGTGGCCCACTGAGGCATGTATACCCTGCAATATAATGTAGGCCATCCACATACATGCACACTGTTACTTGGCAACATTGGGAGTAGACCCCTACCTAGCTATGTAGTGATACCGAAGTGTGTGGCTTACATTGCACACAGCATTTAGGGTGAGGTGTGTCCCAGGTTACATGTTACATGCAGAACATCCCCAGACATGTACAGTATGCTAATGGGGGGATGTGATGGATGTATGTGGGCAACACATAGTGTGACATACCGTAATATACACATTTACAGACACATAACAGCCAGACACACATCGAAGATACCAAAGCCTATCACTGCTAACTAACCTGACTGTTTGTCCAATGTGTTACAGGTAGGCTGCACACATCACATGCATAACTGGCTTGGATTGTGGTAACAGTTACCTGTATGGTTGATGATGATAGTGGTAACCATAACGTGGTACATGGGACATATACCGGGTTTACCTTGTTGTAATGACAGTGTACATAGCACCAACATCCCCCAGTGGATATTGTACTCCCTGAAACCCATGATGACACTCTGTCACACCCACCATCACACATTGGCCACAACTCCAATACAACCCATAGTATACCCCAACAGTGGTACTATAGGGATATTTATCTCATGCGCATGCCACACCCATAGTAGGGTATTGCATGCCTCACCTATGGGCAGCAACAACACTATCTGTACTATTGTGTGGCAATGGGTATTGTAATATGAGTATGTGGCCTTGGAATGTTGTCCCTACAGATATACAGACATGCACACCTACACAGACATGCCAGAACAGAATGGGTATCCCATTCCTGTCACCCCATTTGTAAAGCACTGTTGTGCTGGTACTGCAAGGCTCGTGTAGCCGGTATGGGGGAGGGAGCTTAACAGGGTACATGTAATGTCCCATACAGCAGCAGCCACAACTGACTATAGCAATGGGTGTTGCACTGGTTGTGAAGGCCCTCATGGAATTCCCAAGTGCCGGTGTGCTAGCACACAGACACTACTATTCTCAGTCAGGCACATGTACACATGTGTCAGTACAGGGGTGCATCCCTGTAGGTGGTCATAGCTGTGTACCTAGTTATTGTCCAAGGGGAGATGGGTTGTGTGTACAGTGTTATCCTGCCACCTGCCAGGTGGCAGCAGGCATCTATCAGAAGACACTACTGTTGTGACCCTCAGGGTGTGAATGACATGCCATTACCCTGATATGTTATCAAAATGGGTGGTTTGACCTGGTTACCAGGGCTAAGCCATGCATACCAAGTCTCATCATTGGTGCAATATAACAGCTAAGCTGATTTATGCATGGTAAGCGAAGCCTACACTGTGTAAGTGCCCGTACATTTATCTATACCTTAGCATATATATATATATATATATATATATATATATATATATATATATACATATACATATATAGAGCTATATATGTATGCACAGCCTATGTGTACAGTTATGCCTAGTTATTTTGGTATATATGTAGATATGTACAACTATATGTGCATACATATCAATTCTGATATACCTACTACTTTCAATATATATGTCGATATCCATACATATATGTGCAGACATATATTGCTCTGTATATGTATATATCTAAGTCTTTATATGTATATATAATGTCCTGAACACGGAGTGGAGCCCTACTTCAGCCCCAATAGTCCCACCTTCATAGTGCAAGGGAATGTCAGGTATGTATTGCAGGTATATTTGTAGACTATTTCTACTGCAATAGGGATTGTCTTCACAGACATGGTGTGTGTGGGAGGCCACATCTGCTTTTAACATGTGCACCATTGGCTGCTGACAGACATCCTAAGGAAATCATAGTACAGTACCACTGCTAGCACAGTAATGCTCCTGTGGACTACAGCAGAGAAATGGCCAATATATGTGGACAGTCTGACACACTCCAGACAGTCCAGAGGTATACACTGAAACCCTTAGTGCAAGACATGTGGGCCAAACCTGACAATGTGGATGGTAACAGCCATGTAGATGGGTATAACACGAAACTACTGGTATACATATGCCCACATAGGTTATGCATTCACACACCCCTGTCTGTCCTAACACATAATAACTGCTGGTACAGAGGTGCTATGGCCACATGCTACCCACTATTTATTGACATACATCTGTATAGCATCCCACTGCTTTGTCTGACATACATGACTGTTATGGTGGCCCGGTAGCAGTACATCTGGCAAGTATCTGGATATGACATCTCAATGGGTAACTACACTAAGCTGCTAGGCATGTGACAAAGCACTGTGCAGGCTACAGGCAGACTGGCTCAACACTGGCCTACATTTCCTATAGAGGAATACACATGTACCTGCATATATAGCAGGCTCTACAGGCATGTCACAGCACAGTGTAACAGACACCTGTGTCAAAGTGCATAACCACAACCAATTTGAACACAGCCACAGCCACATATGGTAGGCTAGCATACAATTATAGTATATGGATCATCTGTTCAACACCATCCTCATATGTGCCACTCACACACATATACTGGGCCGCTACACAGTGTAGTCCGATGCCTGTCTGTAGTATGGGACATGTGTGTGTTTGACCCTACAAACATGTAAGCTGATAGGGTAACATACAGTGGAGCAGCATGTAACATCAGATAGAACATGACCAAGAGCAATGACATCTACCAGAGTCTGCACACAGGCCAAGGTACATATTAACAGTATACACACTATCGGCAATCACCATAAGTACACAAACCTCAGCACTGTACACAGAAACCCCAGAATGTCCAGGTTATGTCATCAAATATAACCCTTACTATACATAAAATGTGTAGCTGTCTGATATCTCACTGGCTTATCAGTTATGATGTCACTAAATATGCTGTACAGCACATATGCACCTCTTACTGCATGGCATATGTACAAAGGTTGGCAGAGTTGTGGCTGGAGGTACAAACACAGGGCCATTATTGACATGTTGCTGTGATTACCTCATACATTTACTGTTGCAACAGGGTTTGTTGCAACATATGTCTTATGAGGGAAATAAAGACAGTAACTCTCATGGCTGTCACCATCTACAGACTACAATCCTCTCACTACCTTCTGCAGTTCACAGATAGGTGCTCTGTGGGTAACACAAGAAACAAAAGGCACCACACATGGCCCAGTCTGCAGATGACCCTACTGATGGGGGTTTCCTCATAAACATAGCACTGACATGACAGGTATTAAGACATGTAGGACAGCTATATCCACACACATCCTGTTAAACCATTACTCCAATTGCAGTATAGCAGCACTTACAGTCTGTAGTCAAGTCAGGCACATTCCCCCTCCTGTGTGTTGGCCTGTTTCCACAGTGTATGCTGTTAGAGGTAAATCCACAATCCATCTGTTATGCTGTTTGCCAAGCAATAGATCTATTTCCTGCTCACAGTGAATGAAAAGGCCCAACACCAACATGATGTTCCTAGATATTGGAGTGTGCTTCCATACAATTGGCTATGGGCATGTTACCACAACTGTTCCACATGCAATCAGCTAGAGGAGGGCTGCAATTCATGCAGAGGCCATCAGCTGATCATGAGCATCACTTACAATACACATGCTGCAGCCTAAGCACAGCAGGTGTAGGTCTCCACATCCACCAGAGAGGGAGTGAGAGAGGCAGACAGCGGCAAAGTAAAGTCAGGGAGGGGTGGGAGAGTAAAACTTAAGCATGTTTGTGTCACACACTTACCGGCACTGGGTATCAAACCCCTGACAACTATGTAGTGCTATCACATTTTTATGTAGTTATCAGATGCACCACATAGGTTACATGTTGTGAAGCCCTCAAAACATATATGTGATGGTGAGTGGCCTCTGCAACAGGGATATGGTAGCTATATGGTAGGTGTAGTACATGTGCCTGTCTGCATGAACAGGTGCCAGTATCAATACAGCCACACTCTCACAGGGACACACACACACATTGGCACACATGGCAGGGCCAGGAATACAACTCATCACTAGTGAGATTGCCACAACACATTACTGTGCAGGTATCGCATGCACCACAGGGGTAATACAGAGGTTATATGGGCAAAGGATATGTGGAGGTGTCTGACATTGGACAGCATGCTTCAGTATGCCAATGGGGGTTGTAGTGAGTGTGAATGTGATCATACACATCATACAACACACACACACACACACACACACACACACACACACACACACACACACACACACACACACCCACTGTGCCAGTACTAACATGCATGGGTTCATTGCTTCATGGATGTGTAGTGGTCGACTGTGCCAGACAGCTATATAAGGCTAGGTGATGGGTATACCTTGGCATCAGCCCACATGACACTGGTCTGCATTCTGGCTCAGGGGTGTAGTTTCAGGATTTGCCCACACAGGTGGGTATTGTATTCACCATCCAGTCACTTGGGTGACTATTGTGTGTGGCCAATGCTGTGCATTGCTTGCCATGTATGTGTTCCTTAGTCCATGACATGGAAGGTGTCTGGGATGGGCACACCTCCCACATACATGTACAGTAACATGTGGAACTGTACCTGAGGTGTCTGGCCCATGTTGTGTACACAGATTATCATCAGATACGCCAGTCGTGGCCTCATGTGGTGGGAACTGGTAATGGACAGCAGGTTTACTCTGTACGTACATTGATAGTATGCTACTGGCATTCCCTGGTGTTAGTGGCATCTGTCCATAGAGGGCATGTTTTCAAGCATGGTATGTCCTTTGTGGGTCACATTTGATGGCACCACAGGTGTTGCAGGTGTTCAGTGGGGAACATGGGGAAGGTGCAATGTCAGCATGTACGTGCCTATTGGACAGATGGACAAGGTGCCATGCCCTCTGTAGCCCACTGCAATCACACCATAGTTACTATCAGTGGGCAATATGCAGGGTACTACCAACATAGTGCCTGTTGCCTAGGCAAGTGTGTGTGTGTGTGTGTGTGTGTGTGTGTGTGTGTGTGTGTGTGTGTGTGTGTGTGTGTGTGTGTGTGTGTGTATGTGTGTGTGTGTGTGTGTATGAGACATGGGTTGAGAGTGTTCTCTGGGTAATACTACGGTTGCTAACTTTGTTCCAAGTTATATGGAACAGGAGTCTTATAGAGGAGGGCCGTACTAACAATGGCACGAAAATAAGAGGACTAAATGGTACTAATTTTTGTTCTTGTTATTCTGTGAATTCAGTTGTTAATTTATCTGGATGTTTTATTAGTGATGAAATTTACACTGTTACACATGGACGTAAATTCGTACCTACAGTTTTGCCACAAAAATATGAATGTAAGATAGAGCTTTTTAGATTTGTTCATAAATTACATCTGTGGTATTATTTCAACTGTATTGCTGATGGAAGTTCAGGTCCTACTGATTTTTTGAACAATTCTTACAGTTTAGATGGGCAGGTGGCAGAAGTCAGCAATGACTCGTTGAATGAATCTTACTTGTCTTGTGTTAGTGAGTTGAATGCGTATTGTACTATAGATACGTCGATAATTAACACCAGTACTAAACTCATGCCACCTTTCATACATGAAGGGATAAAAAACTTTCATACAATGGTTGGTTTTGAAATTGATGTATTATTAGAAAGTATAAATAAAACAAATGTGAATTATAATTTGTCGAAAAAAGAGTGGATTGAATTAATGAATTTTTCTAAACAAAGTAATTTAATAGTAAAGCCTTCTGATAAAGGCAATAAAATTGTAGTTATGCATTATATTCAGTACTACAAAATGTGTATGGATTTATTAGGGGATGAGTTTATATATTGTAAAGCTCCTATTGAAGCTATAACACGAGCAAAGGAAAATTATCTCAACCTGATACATAGAGGCTTAAGATTAGGTTATTGGTCAGATATAGATGTTGAGAATAAATTGCATATTCAAGAATGTAGTCCAGCTTATTTTTATTGTCTGCTGAAAATACATAAAGACATGATTAATCTTCCCGGTAGACCAATTGTTTTGGCTAGTAATTATTTTTTGCATAACTTAGGGGTGATATTACATCATGTGTTATTAAAAGAAGCAAAGAAACTTCCATCTTACATACAAGATTCATTTGATTTTTTAAAGAGAATAAAACATGTGACTTGGTGTGAAGATATGTATTGGTTGACTTTGGATGTTAAAAGTCTCTACACCAACATAAAAAATTAATTTGGAATAGAGGCTTTATACAGACAGATGGGAGATTCACCCTTAACACATTATATTACAGATTTAGTGAAATTTTGCTTAGAGAACAATTACTTTTATTTTGATGACAGAATTTTCCACCAAATCCAAGGAACAGCCATGGGTGCAGCATTTGCACCCATGTACGCAAATATATTTATGGGATTGGTTGAATCTGAATACATTTATACTCATTTTTTTGTTAAAATTATGTTATACATTATTTTAGATTTATTGATGATTTGATTTTTTTGTGTAAGGGAGGTCAATCTGAAAGTGAAAAGTTTGTAAAAGATATACAAACAAATAGGTTTGGTATCAAGTTTGATGGCATACAAAGTGGTGGGAATGTTTCTTTTCTGGACATCAATTTACATGGCATCACAGGCAAACCTATAGTTACTAGTATACATAGAAAGTTTGATTGTTTGAACCAATTTTTAATGGGTACAAGTTGTCACCCTAAACATACACTAGAAGCTTTACCTTATAGTGAATATTTAAGAATATCTCGTATTTGTAATAATGAAAGAGATTTTTTAAGGGAAATAGAGAATACAACAGATATGTTTATAAAAAGACAATATGATAGTCAATTAATAAATTTGAGTAAAAATAAAATATTTAATAATAGATACAAGAAGGGACCTATATATTGGAAAAGACAAAATAAAATAGTAGATATGAATAATAAAGAAGAGTTGGAAAAAAATGATATGGTCTCCACATTTAATATATGTAGTGAAGACATTAAAAGATGTATTCTACATTTCTTGAAGTTTTTACAGAATTTCAGTGAGTTGGATGAGCTAACAAAAAAGAAGCTTAAGTTTGCTTATAAGAGAGGGAGAAACATTAAGGATGTAATAGTGCACACCAAATTTATTAGGCCCATAGAGAAAATATACGATCTAAATGTGGTTAAAGGAACAATACCATGAGGAAAATGTAAAATTTGTTCTCATGTTAAAGATTTTTTCCACATATTAATGTAATTAGTTTTAAACCTAATGGTTGCTTTAGTTGTAGAACAGAGCGAGTTGTTTATATTATTCAATGTGGTTGTAAGAAATTTTATGAGGGTCAAACTAAAAGAATGTTAAAAGTTAGAGTTATGGAACATTTAAAGGACATAAAAACAAATAAGATGGAAAGTCCCTTAGCACAACATTTTGTAGAGTTTCATAATTCAAAATGTGATAGTTTGAGGGTAGCTATTTTAGAGCAGATTTTTATAAGTGAAGCTAGTGAGGGTAGAATAAGAAATGAACTTTTAAAGAAAGAGATGATTTTTATTTTAAAATATGAGACATTAACCCCTAAACGGTTAAATATTGACTGTTGCTGGAAAAGTTTGATTTAATATATTGTCTTTTTAAGTAGATAATTAGATTTGTATTTGATTATTTAATTGTTTAATTGTATAATAAGTTGATGATGGTGTATAAATACTATGGATGTATGTGAATTGCTACTCCTTGAAGGCTTTTGTTTAGCCGAGGCGCTAGAGAGAAAAAGAGAGAAAATAAAGTTTTATTTTCACTGGTTGTTGTTCCTTTTGCTAACTTTGTTTGCCTGATCTTGATGTCACATGTATGGGTATAGATTTGCACCCCAGCCTCTTGGCTATTTCACATCTGTTATCACTGTACATTGGACATTGTGATATATACTAGGGCCATCATATAAGACATTTGCAAAACCTGCTCCACATTGAGTCCAGTTGTTACACACTCACAAACTTTGCAACACAGAATACGAATGACACACACTCTTGTCATATGTGGGATTAGAACTCCTACCTAACTAGTACATTCCACTATAGCACTACACTGTTATAGGATGCGCCATGGAGAATACTGAAGATCTTCTTCCCCAAAGGTGTATTTCACAGTGAATGACATCAGCAGGATTGCCAAAGTAGGGTATTTGAATTGTAATGAGTGTGACTAGCCTAAAATGCATTGCTCCCTACACAAACATAGAAACACACACAAACCATCCACAACTGCCATGTGTGGGGATATAACCCCTACCAGAGATCTATATCACACTACAGCATGATGCTGTTATAGGACGTGCCACAGAGATTACTGGAGAGCTCCTTCCCCAAAGGTGTATTTCACAATGAATGACAACAGCAGGATTGTCAAAGTAGGGCATTTGAATTGTAGTGAGTGTGACTAGCCTAAAATGCATTGCTCCCTACGCAAACATAGAAACACACACAAACCCACCACAGCTGCCATGTGTGGGGATAGAACCCCTACCAGTGTTCTATATCGCACTACAGCATAATGCGATTATAAGACATGCCACAGAGATTAGTGAAGATCCCCTTCCTCAAAGGTGTGTTTCACAGTGAATGACATCAGCAGGATTGCCAAAGTTGGGCATTTGAATTGTAGTGAGTGTGACTAGCCTAAAATGCATTGCTCTCTACACAAACATAGAAACACACACAAAACATTCACAAATGCCATGTGTTGGGCTAGAACCCTACCAGAGTTCTGCATCACACTACAGCATGCTGCTGTTATAGGATGCACTATGGGGATTACTGGAGTGCCCCTTCCCTAAAGGTGTATTTCACAGTGAATGACATCAGCAGGATTGCCAAACTAGGGCATTTGAATTGTAGTGAGTGTGACTAGCCTAAAATGCAATGTTCTACACACACACACACACACACACACACACACACACACACACACACACACACACACACACACATACACACACAATTGCAAACTCTGGGATTAAAACTACTCCCTAACTATTCTATCACACTGCAACAGTACACAGCTATAGGACCCGTTACTCAGATTACTGGGCTACAACCTTCCTAGAGGTGTATTTCTAGGTGGATGACATCAGCAGCCTTGCCAAAGTAGAGCATTTGAATTGTAGGGAGTGTGACTTCCCTAAAAAGCATTGCTCTCTACACAGATAGAGTCAGACAGACACATGCACCAACACATGCACACTTGCCAAGTCTGGGATTAGAACTCCTGTCTAATTTATCACACTACAGCAGTACGGAGTTATAGGATGCACTATGGAGATCACGATGCTACAATCTTCCCAGAGGTGTATTTCTAGGTGGATGACATCAGCAGCCTTGCCAAAGTAGAGCATTTGAATTGTAGGGAGTGTGACTACCCTACAAAGCATTGCTCTCTACACAGACAAACACACACACACTTGCCAAGTCTGGGATTAAAACTCCTACCTAAATAATTTATCACACTACAGCAGTACACAATTATAGGACACGCTATGGAGATTATGATGCTACAATCTTCCCAGAGGTGTATGTCTAGGTGGATGACATCAGCAGCCTTGCCAAAGTAGAGCATTTGAATTCTAGGGAGTGTGACTACCCTAAAAAGTATTGCTCTCTACACAGACAGGCACACACACACACAAACACTTGCCAAGTCTGGGATTAGAACTTCTGCCTAACTATTTTATCACACTACAGCAATGCATAGTTATGAGACACACCACGGAGATTACTGGGCTACAATTCTCCCAAAGGTATATTTCACAGTGGATGACCTCACCAGGCTTGTCATAGTAGGGCTATGGGGGGCAGTATGTGTGCATGGGCCATAATCCATTCATCTAGAGGTTGACACACCACATGTGGGCACACACAGGGTCATATTTCACAGGTACGTGTATACAGCTGCTAGATGACTACTTCCTTGTACAGTCATGTTGCACAGCTAGCACATGCACAACATAGTCTGTAATGCTGACAAATACCGGTGGCTACAGTGAGTGACATCTGACCTCATGTAGTTGTGGCCATTTGGCTGTGTGCTGGGTGGGACAGGCCCGGATGGCTCCTTGTCACAGTCACCCTCTTCCACACATTTATGTATGTCTACCTTTGGCTTATTATAGTGTGTTGTCATTCATTATATGTCTGTATTCCTATCCACTGTATGCAAAGCATGTGTGGTGCATACTGAGGAGTGTCTGCACTAACATCTGTGACTGCCAGATATGTCTGGTCCACTGGTGTTTGCAGACATGGCCTTCATGTATTCAAGTGTGTGAGCATGCCCAGTATGACCTTTCAGTATGTTGTTGACTGACATTACCTTCATTTTTTTAAGTGTGTGAGCATGCCCAGTATGCCCGTCTGTATTGGATGTGTGGTTCTAGTCCAGGTAGTGTGTACTGCAGTGCTAACTTTTGTGTTGTACACCTACAGGTAACATACTGTTTGTGCAGGGTATCTGTAGATCATTTGGCACTGACTGTTATTACATTTCTACATAGGAACGGGGGGGGGCAAACCTGACTATTTCTACATTTCTACACAGGATTGGGGGAGCACACATGACAGTTACTACATTTCTACATAGGATGGGGGGCATACCTGACTATTTCTACATTTCTACACAGGATTGCGGGGGCACACCTTACTGTTACTACATTTCTACGTAGGATTGGGGGGGCACACCTGACTATTTCTATATTTCTACACCTGATTGGGGGGGCACACCTGACTGTTACTACATTTCTACGTAGGATGGGGAGGCACACCTGACCCTTGTATACATTTGCTATGACTGTACTGGTATGTCAGGTACTCCATTTCATTCTGTATTCTTACCTATCATGCTGACTAGAGGCATACCAGTGTACTACAGATCTTAGCTTTGATTTACCTACATATTAGTTTCTGACTTCCTACCCTTCAGAACTAATGTCCCACTGCCTGCCCTGCTGTAGTCTGCCTGTGTCGGCCTGGGGTTACAAATAAGCATCATTCAGAGGCCATAGCACAGCCTCTGTTTGTATTTGTCTACACCTGTCCTGCTCACTGAGACTGTTGTTGGGTATGTGAACCTCCCTGACTGGCATGTGTGAGTCATATGGACACACATTTCACCCAACACATTTCCTGCAGTGGGTTTTGTCACCCTGTGTAGTACTGGCTACTATGGTGACTCCAGTATGTGTTACAGATGTCATGGTCCCACTATGGGTGTCTACTATCTGCTGCCATAAGATTCAGCCACCCAATTCCCTTGCATGCTCACATCCACACCATAGATATAGGTAACGATACATTCTACTCTATTTGGTAATTGGTAGGTTGATTGACTTACCTTGTGGGTGTGCCACGATTGAGTATGGTACTGGAGGGCTGCCTATGTCAGAGGCACATAGTACACTACCTATACATGGTTGAGCACAGATAGTGTCATGTTTGGCATCCCTTTTATTGTATGTGTGAGTCAAAGAGAGGTATCATTCCCTGGGTCCCTATTGTGTCAGTATATGTGCTATGCATTGTCTCTTTGCCACAACCTCAGCATACTGGACATGCCTCTATCTGCTTACTGGGGCAGGCTCAGTTTGTTCCTCCTCTGAGTCACTCTGTGCCTGTACAGGCCTTGACATTGGTGGGGGGCTTTGTGGCCTTGCCCCGTGCTGTTCCTGCTGCAGCTGTTTCTACAGGATCATATTGTGCAGCATGGCACATACCATAACAATTTGGGCACATGTAGCTGGTGAGTACTGCAAGGCTCCACCAGATGTGTCCAGACACCGGAACCATGACTTGAGCATCCCAAACACATGCTCTATTATAAGTCTGGTCTGTGTGTGTGCCTCATTATGGAGTTCTTGTTCAGGTGTGTGTGCATTTCTGATGGGTGTCATCAGCCATGGCTCCAGTATGTAACCAGCATCCCCCACTAGGTGACCGTAGGGGATGTCCCCATTGGCATATCTCTGGTACAGCTGCATCAGATGCCAAATGTGGGAATCATGATAGCTTCCAGGGCAGCCTGCACACACATTCATTATAATGCCCTGGGAATTGCACACGACCTGGCAGTTGACGGAGGGGAGGCCCCTGCGGTTGATGTAGGCCCTACCCTGATCACCGGGTGGTGCTTTGATGCATATGCATGTGAAGTCTATAGCACCCACTACCTCAGGGTATTCTGCTATTTGGTGGAAGAGACACATATTGCTGGCCATCACCTCATGGGTGTTGAGGAAATATACATGCTCACTGGCATGTGCTGACATGGCATCCAGGAACTGGTGGAATACGCTGGATGCTGATGCCTGTGAGATCCCCATGATATCCCCAGTTGAGCTTTTGGAGGTACCTGTGGCTAATATTCCTAGGCCTACACATACCGTGGTATCCACTGGGATGGGTTCCCTCGGTCAATTCTGTGTCAGGTGTGGCTGGCACAGCTCAACAATTTGCTGTAGGAGGTCCATGTCCACCCCATAGCTCTCCACTATCTCCAGCTTATGTAGCCCCTGGTAGGTTACGCTGGGTCTGTACACTCTTCTCTGTCTCCTCACTGTGGGTTGTTCGGCAGCATTCACATCCTCACCACCCTCAGGCTCTTGCACATGTTGTTCTATGTTGCCTGCTGCAGCCCCTCTCATTTTGTAGTTTTGTTTGTTAAAATTTCCCTGCTTGTATACACTGGTGGTGTAGAGCATGGGAAAAACCAGAGGGAAAGGTGTTTTCATAGTTTATAGTACTGTTCTGGGCTGGTCTGGTCTGCCACCTGTGTAATTGGCTGATTCTGGTACATTTCACCTGCCAGCTATGCTAGTTCTCCTTGATTACCTTCCTACTGCTGTTTTCCCTTCTCATTGCCTTCCTGTTTAAGCCGGGGGGGGGGGGCACCACGCAAACAGAGTGCTCAGCTGTGCACAGTGCTGCTATTTCCTGGTTTAACTTGTTTTTCTTCCTTTAAAACCCGGTGCGGGGCGCGCACACCCACTTAGGCAATGTAAAGAGTGCTAGGCAGATTCAGATACCCCCCCCCCCCTAGCTTAGCTGTGCTAGGAGTAAACTCGAGCCACAGGGCTCCAAATCCACTTACAGTATGCCTGACACTCACTCCCATGATGTCAGCTAACTCCTAGGCTTGCACCAAGCTATTCCTACTCTTACACTGTTTGGACCTGACTAGCATGCTAGGGAAAACTGGGATTCAGTATCATTCCCCTCATTTGCATAGTTACATGTCTCACGCTGAGCCTCCCCCCTTAGCAACCACTACTCACTGGCCATGTTGTCTTCCGCCTGCCATTGACTTGCATGGCAGAGCAGTGATTTTACTTAAACTGCTTATTTTAGGTTTATTTTGTTATTTCCCCCCGATCCAGTTTGCGCGCCACTGCCC
The DNA here is from genome assembly GCF_019279795.1 of Protopterus annectens. NCBI lineage: Eukaryota > Metazoa > Chordata > Ceratodontiformes > Protopteridae > Protopterus > Protopterus annectens. The sequence continues at coordinate 1,416,444,758 of NC_056731.1, forward strand.
TACGCTTAAACAGCCGACATCGGCTATAAAAAAAAAAGTTGATTTTTGTATTTTTTATGTTGCTTGCAATGCCATTGGCCTTATTCTTGGCTATTGGCATGCTTCCTAAGTGATATGCAGCCTTTATTTGGAGCTGGCATGGCTCGGTTTTGGATTTTACAGAAATGTATTTGGTTATTAACTGAGTACATTTCTGCAGATTGCACTAGTCCTGCACGGCCGGTTGCATGCTTCCTGGATCGCAAACTCACCTCATTTGCATGGATTTCTCCTGCAAATGGGGTGATTTACATATGGGCGCATAGTCCGTGCAGGACGAGTACAGGAGCACTCATGCACACCCCTGCAGGCTGTTCCTGGATCGCACAGCAGACATATTGCCTGCTGGAGCTCCTGCACTGATCCTGCATGCAATGCAAGGCATAGAGAATCTAGGGGAATGTCTTTACCAATGATCTCTATACTTCTTGTAAACAATCCTCCCTCATCCAATATACAGATGACTCCACTCTCTTCTCCATCTCAGACAATATCTCCAATCTCCACACTCTTACTCAACAGGCCTTCCTATCCACTGAACAGTGGTTGTCCAGGAATCTACTCATTCCCAACCCTAAACTGACCAAACTCATTATCTTTCCCAAAATCTCTCTCTCACCTCAAACCCACCTTTACTATTACTTCCTCTAATAACACTGTTGTCCAACCTGAAGCTCATACTAAACTCCTTTAGGTCATCATAGATGATGAACTCAAATTCAACTTGCACATCATCCAAAGTATAAAAAAGACTCACCAGAAGCTTTGTTTACTGTATCACAACAAAAAATGTCTAACTAAAAATGCCAAACTCTCCCTTGCACAAGCTCTTCTCCTCCCCTCCCTTATATATGCTGCCCCAGTACTCATCAACATCCAAACTACTACTTTAAACAAACTCCAAAAAACATACCACACGATAGCCAGATTTGTCACAAACGATCCATACAATAGACCTCACTGCCTTGCCCTAAATACTCTCCACTGGTTAGAATTCCCCCATCTTCCACTGCTAACACAACTTCAAATGTTACACTTCATTCTTTACAAACCTTCATCCTGCCCTGCTCTCTCTTCCTTCATCTCTATCTACACTCCTCCGCAGACTCTCCGTACCTCTAATCAGCAACTACTACAAATCTACCAACCCAAACAAATAGTTGGCAAACTTCTATATAAACACTCCATCTCCCAAGCCTGGAACAAACTCCCAAGAGACATTTGTTTCATCCTTCACCCATCCCACTTTAAAGAAAAACTCAAACTTCATCTACTCAACTCCAAAATATGTCCTTGTCAAGCCCCTACTTAAGCTCCCCACAACCCTACTATATATCTTTTCAGTCCCTCCACATACAGCTAAATATTCCACTATTGTGGATACTTATTAAACTTTACAATCAATACTGTTGGACTTAACTCTTTTTGTAAATATGTAAATATATGTTTTATTCTATAAAATATTGATATGTACATATCATGTGTTTGCATTTCTGCTTTGTCTCTCTAACATTCTTGTATAACTGATTTTGAGCATATTTTTGACTCATAAGTTGGATTCTCTGTAAACTGTTTGTGTTTTTTTTTTTTTTGTTTGGAGTTTTTCTCCTCAGGTCTCCACTGAAAATGGGCTGGACCAATACGGTTAACAAATGTCAATAAATAAATAAATAAAATAACTAGGGAAAAGTAATTTATTTTAGATTTAGATAGGAATATAGTAAAGATTAGTTTAGATGTTTTCTGTATTTATTTCAGACTGTCCTGCAATGTTGTTTTAAAATATTTCCTGTGATTCTGAACTATGCAGTTACTCTGTTGATTGAGTATTGTCTTGTTCTTTTATTATTTATTATTAAATGTATTTAAACCTATCTTTGTGGCTGATATTTGTGATACATATTTAAGCTCTTACAGTACTTGTATATGTATTTGGTGACACTGTACAGGCTACTCCTAAATAGCCTTGCTCTTGGTCACGTCTACCATTTGGATAATAGTAACATTACACAGTAGGATTGGTCACCCTTTGGGAAAAGCCTTGAAGTAGCTGATAAGGGATTCTGGTGGCAGTGATAACTACTTTATGGTCTGGGCAGAAGGGGGCATAGCTAGTAACCCTGTGCCAGCATTTTCCAGGTGTGTGGTTGTGTATAAATCAAATCTCCAAGTGTGTGTGTGTGTGTGTGTGTGTGTGTGTGTGTGTGTGTGTGTGTGTGTGTGTGTGTGTGTGTGTGTGTGTGTGTGTGTGTGTGTGTGTGTGTGTGTGTGTGTGTGTGTGTGTGTGTGTGTGTGTGTGTGCGTGTGTGTGTGTGTGTGTGTGTGTGTGTGTGTGTGTGTGTGTGTGTGTGTGTGTGTGTGTGTGTGTGTGTGTGTGCCAGCTACTTGGGCAGGGACATGAAGCACTGGTTGGACAGAGAGAGTGTTGGGAGGACTTGGCTTGGAACCCTGTCTAAGGACTCAACTCTATAGCTGTGCCAGTGGGGAGTCTTACTGGGGATCTGGAAAAAGAGGAAGAAACCAGCCCCAGACTGACTGTGATCTCTGAATGTTCTTTAGGGAAATTGTACTTTACTGTGTGTGTACTTGTCATCCTCCCATTGTGTACGTCCCTCACTATTGCCAGTGGTGAGGATTGATGCTCCTTAATTACTGGGACAGTGCAGGGGCATCACAGTACATAAACAGAAAGGGCTTCCACTCCATTAACTGTCAGGTCATGTGTAATGTTAAGGGAATGATCCTGAATGTGTACGCTGGTAACACAGGCAGTTACCGCAACTCCCATATCTGAAACAACTCTTCACTGCATCAGAGGTTTTCTAGGAGGGATATCCTACAAGGTCATTTACTGGGGGATGTAGGGAATGCACTTGAGCCTTGGCTGATGGTGTCCATTGAAATACACACACACACACTGAAGATTGCTATAATGAAGCACACGCTCAAACAAGAAATATTATAGAGTATGTGTTTGGGTTGCTGAAGTCATGGTTCCTGGGCCTAGATACATAAAGGCAGCCCTGCAGTACAATCCCTGTACTTGTGCTGAAATTTTCACTGTCTGTGCTATCCTTCACAATATTATTCTGTGAAAACAGCTTCAGCAGGAACACTAAGGGGAAGTGGCACACATCCCACCACCAATGGCAAGGCCACCACAGCCACACACAGGTGAGGAGTCAGAGGGGGAACCACCAGATGCTGTGGGTGTAGGTAGACATAGACATGCACAATATGCCCTCACCCTGGCCAAGAGGCAATGAATAGCACACATGCTCTGCACCTAAGAGAGTAAGACTTTCATCCTGTGCACATGCATACAGTAAACTAGATGCCAGGCAATGCTCACAACTTTTACTTACCCATGTAATGACTGTGTAGTGCTGGCACCACACAGAGTAAGACCTGAGTTAAAACACTTGGAACTGCTGGACTACCAAGGTAAGTGCTGAACCTGGAATAGGAAAATAAATGGCTAATAACACAAATGAGTGACAGATCTTCTCATACTGTTACTTGCTAGTGTAACTAAGTAGACGTTGGGTGATTTTTATAGCAATGGTATCAATATGTGACAGCAGTGACTTTTGTCAATAGATGTGTTCTTTCTCAACTAATAGGCCTCATGCACCAAAGATAGACACATTACAAAACCTGTAAAAAAGCAGTATAATTTTATAAAGAGCATCACAAATACATATATATTAAGTACTCAGTCAGCTATGCACCCTGTTCATCAGACAAAAGAGTAATGCATCCCTGATTCAAAAGATAGAAAATCAAGGATATGGCATAATTATTATCATTTGCACAGAGTGTTGTGTGGGTGTGTGGGGGGGGGGGGGGGCAGGAGGCCTAGGATGACACAAAAGGTAGCGAGTACATGTGAGTAAGACAGACAGACAGGCAGAAATCTGGATAAAGTGTTAAATGGCCACTGAGACAGAATGATCTGTAAGTCTCATAAATGACTCATGTAACTGTTATATGTGTGTGTCTGTATGGGCACTCAAGATGAAACATGTATGTGAGTGTCTGCAGGAACACACTTCTTTGCTAACTCTATGTCCTGGTATGTCGGACATTTGTGAGCTGTGTATGGTAGAGGTAATAATTCATGGTCATTGTCCCTTACTGTGAGAACTGGCTCTTCCTGGAGTTTCACTGGCACATGGTTAAAAGTGCTGCTGCTACCTGAACATGACTGATGTCTATAGGACTAGTTTTCCTCATGATTATACCCAGGACCCTGACCACATTGCCTACCATATCTTGGTGTGGACACCTTAGTCATTGATGGAGCAGTGAAAATAATGCCACTATGGAAGCGTGATCGGGCACGGCCATGTTGGCTAACATCAGATGATGTTGATGAGTTGTATCCACATGAATGCTGTCCCCCTCTCAGCAGACGTTCCCCTACAGACACTGCCAATTCCATCTTGTCATTCATCTGATCCATTGAATCGGCCAAGTGGTGGAGGCAGTCATGCATGTCAGCCAATGCCACATCTACAACCCTAAGCATGTTCTCGAGGCCCTTGTGGAATATGCCTGTGCCTCCATGATGGCCCTAAGCATACATCAAGTGGCATGGAAAAACACACCAGGATCAGGTGGAGAGTGGACAGCAGGCCTCCTCCTAGCACCCCTAACAACCCACCTGCATAGCACTTCATACACACTTTGGCTATGGCCAGAGTCAACAGGCACTGAAGCCATAGTAACCACACTGCCCTGATCAAGTATATCATCCTCCACCTGTCCAATATCTGAAGGCTCAGTGGAATAGGTAGGCATAAGCCTACTGAGTGTGTCTGAGGGAAATACAGGGAATGACTGAATGTCAGCCTCAGTGTCAAATTCAACCTCTGTACCCTGTGACTGTGTCTGTTTTTGGCAACCATCATCACCAGAGTCTGCTGACACTCTGACTTCAGGAGGTAAGAGTCCTACACTTCTACTGTCAAGGTCACCCATGATAATAAGCAACAAGCACAGGAATCAAATTAATACCTACACTAAATATTAAAAACAATTTATATGATAACAAACTAACAGTTGTCACAATATCGCAGCTGGTACAGCAATACACACACTTATTACATCCACCTCACACTTATAGATAAATGCATATATCTGACAAATGTTCATCAATAATCAAATAAAAATGTTTGCCTTACTATGTGCAGATGACTCCACACCTATTAGGGAGGATAGTCCTGGAAGAAATTAAGTAAGGTAAGGACACAATCATTACAATTGCAATACCAGAGGGAGACAGTGAATACACAGTTTTTGCCCATATGTCTGTTAATAATAATTTTAACTGAAATTTAGCTGACATATCCACCCAAAGCCCATGTGTAATAAACAAAAATGTGTCATTAAGGCTATTAATTTATCAATAGGTTCATCCAAAAAAAAAAAAAAATACATGAACTATTTGTTAATTTTTTTCTATATTTTACTATACAAGCAAATCTTATAACTTAACATATGAAAACGTACCTGGAACCTCCTTCTGGCACCTACTTGTCCTCCCAGAAATATCAGCACTGACATCAATCACATATTGGTGTGCAGTTTCCACTGAGCCCTCTGGTTCTCTGACAGTGGACAGGAACTCTTCATTTGGTGTCAGTGGTGGCTTTGTAGCAGCCCCCTCCCCCATAGCCAGCTATTCGTAGGCAACTGCAGCTGCTCTCCTCCAAGCTGATGAAATCATATCAGTGACCCTATGACTCACCTGATTGTAAGTCCTGGTGTGGTCCTCTACTGCATTGACATCATTCTCTAACTGGTTCCAAATCTGCATTCTGTTAGCCATATTCCCACATTCTCCCTCAAGCAGAAATGTGCCATGATGCCTAAATGCCTGCATTATAACATAGTTTCCAGAGTCACTGAAAGGGGGTTTATGTGGATTTGTACACTTGGGTGCTATAATCCTACGTGACATAAAACAGAGAAGTATACAACATGTAAATATCATGTAATAAAATTCCTACTCATATACACATATACATTTTCTGGATTAAGCACTGGAGACACACATTTCAATTATGAAAATTGAAGGTTATGTTTTGCACCATATCACACTCACACACAAACCAATGTTTGGCCCAAAACAAGGAATACCACTTTAGTAATATATTGTTTACCACAGAAATAACAGGATTATTACACAATTTCAAGAGCAAACCTTTTGAAATACAACTTTTGTTGTGGCAGCGCAAACAATACTTAGCTTCCCCACCCCCAAAAACAACAGGCAAATGAAAAGTTTGTACAAACCAAGGAATACCCCATAATTCAGTTGTTATATATGCTTTCAACAGAATTCTCACAAAATGTGTACACATTTACAACAGAAAAGTCAATTTTATATAATTGCCAGTCACCTCTGACTGTGCCAAGCACTCCCCTGGAGGTGTCTATGGGCCATCTTAGAAACATAACACCACTGTGTCATTGACAATATACATTACATTTCCCTTAAAGGACAACAATGGGTTTATGTTATTAAATGCTCAACTTCTCTGTCTTTTTTCTCCCTATTTACTGTCCCTGCTATGCATAAACAACAATACAGTGTTTAAAATATTTTAAATTGACTGTTTCTCTCCACTAGAACAGTACCTTACTTTCCTGTGGGGGTTTCACTTTCAAAAACTTTTGTCCTGCCCTGGAAAAGCTTGCTGCAGTCTCCAATTCACTGATGTCATCAAGACCACTGAATACAGATAGTTTTCTGGCCATTTCCTTCCCCAAACTGACATCACTACTACCGTCCTAAAAACCCACCCATGCTGTCATGTGACAGCTCCCTAGTCCTTCCCCTAACCACACAGAAACTATGTGCATCCTGAACAGACATCAGCCTCGCTAACAACAAGAAAAACAATGCCCCATACGTAAGATTGAACCTGCAAGCTACCCTAAAAATTATAGACCAATAACTTGCCTTCTGATGATGTATAAACTATACACGGGAACTGATGCCAACAGAGTTTATAGTCATTTAGAAGATAACTCAATTATGGCAGTAGAACAAAAAGGGCAACAAAAGAAAGTCATATGGAACAAAGGATCATTTGTTGTTAAATAAAGTCATAGCTGAGAACTGTAAAAAGGGGAAGAATCTAAGTATGGCATGGATTGACTACAAAAAAGCATTTGGTAGTATCCCACATTCATGGATAAAAGAGTGCTTAAAAATGTATAAGATACATCCTACACTGATTGACTACATTACAGTGACCATGAAACAGTGGCAGACCACTTTGCAATTAAGCCATGATAAAGGACAAATTATTATTCCAGGGATAACATTTCAAAGAGGGATATTCCAGGGTGACTCTTGTCATCGCTGGTATTCTGCCTTGCCCTTAACCCATTAAGCTTCTACTTAACAGCTTAGGCCATGGTTATTTATTATTAATTTATTTATTTTACATTTGTGGACCGGGATTGTCCGACTAAGCTGAAGAGCCCTTTTTCTCCAACATATTAAACAATTTTTATTATAAATTAGCATCAAACAGCAATATTAGAGGATTATTACAAGGCATTAAGTAGCAAAACAATGTTATACAGTGTCAATAATCAGGAGTATACCAAAACTATTTAAAGATGTATAAAAATAAATATGTCATTAAGATGAATATAGTTTTTGGAGTAAGTGGTTACAAAAACCCAGTTTTATCATAATGTAGTTGCATGAAGGCAAGACAATTACAATAGAATGTTTCTCTGAGGTGATTTGCTTAATAGATTTTAGAAGACAGTAGAAAGAGTAGCCAAGGAAGATTAGAGAGAGCTAGTGAGAAGAGTGAGTTAAGGGCAGAAAGTAGATTAAGGTATGAGAAGTAGGGGATGTTTAAGGAGGGAGAGTGCAGTGGCAGAACCAGTGACTTTTAAAGTGTTCTTTGGTGGCTGTCTTAAATTGTTTAGGATGTGTAAGGGTCCTGATTTCTAGTGGGAGCCTATTCCAGGCAATAGTGGGGTGATAGCTGTACATGTTCCGTCCAGATTTAGACTTGGGTTTGTAGATTTGTAGTAGGTCTTGGTTAGAGCTTCGGAGAGGTCTGGAGGGAGAATAATGGGAGATGAGAGGGGATAGTGCTGGGCAGTAGGACAGCTGGTATAGGATAGAATGGATGATCTGGAGCTGAGAGAGAAGAAGCTGGTGGGGTAATTCAAGCCAGTTTGAGTGTTTTAGAGAGAGACAGTGATGGGATTTGCAGGTTTGTTGGGCAGCAAATCTAGCAACCTTGTTGTAGGTAGATTTGAGTTTGGTCAGGAGTGCTGAGTTAAGATTTGTGAGAATTTGAGAACTGTACATTAGACTGGGTAGAAGGTAGGTAAGAGAGAGTAATCTTGGCATCAGAGGTAAGGAATTTCTTGTTACGATAAAGGAGCCCTAGTTTTGAATGAGTCTTTTTGATAGAGTTATTAACATGCAAGCCAAATGTAAGCTGATTATTGATGGTTACGCCTAAGAGCTTAGTGCTGGATTCTACCTGAATGGGAGTGTTATTAAGGGACTGTATGGAGAAGGAGGGTTTAATACTGTTGAACTTTTTGGTTAGGAAGAATAACAGCTTTGTTTTTTTAGGGTTAAGGATGAGCTGGTTGTTGGAGAGCCATGTTTCAACTAAGTTAAAAGATGCCTGAGTAGCTGGGAAGAGCTTAGAGGGAGGGTTGGCTGTGGTGATGACTGTAGAGTCATCTACGTATTGCACTAAAGATGACTGAGGACAGGAGGCATAGAGCTGATTAGTAAAGATGTTAAAAAGTAAAGGCCCTAGGATAGACCCTTGATTTACACCCATTTTTACAGGGAGAGGAGGAGAGAGTGCAGAGTGCCATCTCCACTGATTGAGATCTATTAGTGAGGTAGCTGGAGAACCATGCAATAGTATCAGAGGAGAAGTTGAGGTTATGCAGTTTTTGCAGCAGAATAGAGTGTGAGACAGTGTCGAAAGCTTTTGAGAGGTCCAAGAATAGGCAAGAAATAAGTTTATGGTCATCCATGGCTATAGAGACAGTGTTGAGGAAGGATAACAGAGCTGTAGTGGTGCTACGTTTGGGTCTGAAGATGTGTTGAGTGGGAGTGCTACTACAAGTATTGGTGTGTGTTTTGCTGCAAGGATACTTTAGGAGTGAACGATATTAGTGTACTTTTTATACTGCATAACTTGTTTATGAATACATTTTTCTAGTACTTTAGATAGAGGGGAGAGGATAGCGATAGGTCTAAAGTTGGAGATATCAGAGGAGATACCTCCTTTGTGTATAAGTAGAGTGTAACATTGTTTCCAGATGGAAGGGACTTTAGGTTCAGAGACAGAGTGATTGATTAGGATAGATACAGGGCAAGCAAGACAGTCAGTTGCTAGTAGAAGAAAAGTGAAGGAATATTGTCAGCTGATGCTGAGCATGGTTTTAATTTAGAGAGTAGAGTTTTGATGTAGCTAGTAGGTACAGATTTGAGGGAGAAGGTATTTGAGAAGATAATATTAGTATTAGGTTCAGAAAAGTTGGAGATGTTAGTAGTAAAGAAGTTTGGGTTAGGGTTCAGTAGCTTAGATATTGAATCGATAAAATAGGTATTGAAGATAGTGGCAGTTTCTTCAGATGTCTTGTCTGGGCATGGATTGGGGGAGCTAAGATTACCGGGATGTAATATTTGGTTAGTAGAATTCCAGACTTTTTTAGGATTATAATTTAGGGCTGTGGGAGGTTGTTATAGAAGTCCTTTTTTATCTTTGTTTATGTGTTTTTTGTGAGATTTTTGAGTTCTTTATGTTTTTGCAAGTCTGCAGGGAGCTTAGTTTGTGACCATTTTTTCCATAATTTGTCTCTAGTTATAAGGGTACAAGTGGCTTTTGATAGCCATTGAGATACGGTGGACTTAATTCGGACTTTGTAAGGGGGAGCAAGTGAGTCTAAGATGCTAAAGAAAGTGGAGTTAAAAGCTAGGACTGCTTCTTCTAGTGGGAGTTGGGTAAGGAATTTCCAGTTTACTTTAGCGAGGAGGGCATTAAAGATTTCTGGATGGAAGTTAGAGAGTTTGTGACAAGTGATAAATCTAGGAGGTTTTAAGAAGTGGGGAGTGAACCTAAGCACTTTTATAGGGGAGTGATCACTCAGGGTGTTTGGTAGGGTTTCAGTGTTATGATATTTGGAAAGATTAGATACAAGTACCCAGTCAATAAGACAACTAGATGTGTGAGAGTTGTTTGTATGAGTAGGTTGGGAGATTAGCTGAGTAAAGCCATATAAATTAATATGAGTATTAGAGTTTGGATTACAGAGTGTTAACCAGTTAATGTTGACATCCTCAAGGAGGATAGTTTCATTGGGGATGTGTTGAGAAAAGTATGAAAGAATATTTTCAAGCAGAGAAATGTTGTCTCCTGGAGGAATATAGATGGCTGCAACTGTGATAGTGGTGTGATCATTGATTTTAAAGTTATCTGTAAGTAGTTCAGCAGGAGAAAAGGATGGGATAGGTTTCATGATACTTGTAATGGTGAGGTGGTTGGAGTAGAAGATGGCTACTCCACCTCCTTTTTTGTTTGGGTGATCTATGCGGAGTACATTATAACCAAGGGGAGAATGTCTTTATCAGAGGTTTGGGGTTTTAGCCATGTCTCTGTTAGGGTGTTGTAATAATTGTTATAATTATCTTTTATAATTTGGTTATTTATAATTTGGTAATTTATAATTTGTTATAATTTGGCTCCTAGAAAACAACAAATTGTAAAGTCTTTTCAACTTCTCTTTGTTGATGATTTAAAACTGTATAACTCATCAGATGAGGAACTGAAAGCACAACTGCAAGTTGTGAAAACTTTTTCAGATGATATAAGAATGCCATCTGGTCTTAATAGATGTGCAAAAGCAATCTTTAATGCAGGAAAACTGCAACACCAGGAAGACATCAGTTTGGGACAAGAATGTGATATAAGAGAACTTGAGCAAGAAGGAGTGTACAAATATTTCGGAACTGATGAAGGATCAACAATAAAACACAAACAAATGTGAATAAAACTTAGTAAGGCATATTTCAGAAGACTTAAATTAATCCTGAAAACAGCACTGACATCTAAGAACAAAATCCAAGCTATAAACCAATTTGCTGTTCCTGTCCTAACTTACAGTTTTGGAGTGACTGACTGGCCCCAAAACGTGTTGGATAGATTAGATAGGAAAACAAGAAGGATGCTTCATGCTCACCAAATAATTTATAAAAATGAGTGCATACCAAGATTATATACTCCCCGTTCTGAAGGAGGGAAGGGCCTCCTTGAAATTGATTACATGTATAGATCTGCAGTTGTGGGACTCCACACATATCTGCTGACCTCACAAGACCCAAATGTATTGAAAGTTTTGAAACATGAGGAGAATAAATCTAAGATGACTTCTCTGCTTAATCTAGCAGAAGCATATCGGTGTCAAGCAGGAATGGAAATCAAACCAGAAGTAGATAAAAATCAAGCTGCAACTGAATGTGCCAAAAAACAAAAGAAAGAATATAAGGTGGAGGACCAGATGAGAACGCAAGTAATGTGGAAAATGCATAAATATAGTTGCAAGCACAGAAAATTTCTGCAAGACCCTCATGTTGATCAGGAATGAATGCAAGAATGGTTAAGGGGAGGTGAAATTAAACCAAGAGATGAAAGGTTAATATTCACGGCACAAGATAATGGGCTACATATACGTTGGTTTACAAAGTCCATTGAACATGTGGGAGAAACAGACAAATGTAGGTTTTGCAAAACATAATTGGAAACAGTTGCACACCTCATTGCTGGCTGCGATATTCTAATAGCAGAAGGATTGTATACTGGAAGACATAATAATATGGTGAGACTGTTGCACTGGGGATTGTGCAAACATGGTATTGAAGTGGCTGAAAAATGCTGGAAACTTGAGCCACAAACCATCATAGAAAATGATGAAGTCTACATCACATGGCATCATCCATTACCAACACTTCAAAAGATAGATGCTAGAAAACTGGATATAGTGGTCCAATAAAAGAAGACACAAGTAGCAATGATCATTGAAATCACCACACCCAGTGACTACAGTGTCCTGTGCACAGAGACAAACAAAGTTATAAAATATCAGGATTTGCAAGCAGACATATGAGTAATGTGGAAGAAAGATACCCAGATAGTTCCAATCACTCTGTGCCACATGCTCCAGGGACCTCAACCACATTACCACAATAAACAGAACATGCTGGAGGGACAGGTTTCTAACCCAGAGACTACTCATGCTCTGGAACAGACTTCCCATTCACGTCAAGCAGAGCACCTCACTAGCCCTCTTCAAGAGAATTCTTGACGAGTGGATGGGCAATAGAAAATTCATCCCAGGGATCACTTCAGTGGCCTTGTTTGATAGGGGCACTGAGAACTAATGTTGGGCAGCAAGATGTCAGGGAATATTTTTGGGCTAGGCTTACATAGGCACCAGGGCGAATAGCCTAGTACATACCTATGAACCTTTGAATCTAATAGTAGTAGGAGCAACAAGTCTTATAAAAAATAATTTACAATCATATTTAGATAAACCTATGAATTTAATAGTAGGAGCAACGGGTCTTATAAAAACAATCTACAATCATATTTAGATATGCTACCAATACATGTAACTCCATACAAATTGCAGAATGAGTCATTACTGGGCACATTGCAGGTGCTGCGAAGAGTACTTTTGGCTGACATCAAAGAGTGAAACAATACTAATTTCATGAACTTTAATCATACTTTGACTTAGGAATGGGGTCCATTCCTGTCATGGTATTAGAAATCCAAAAGAGTTAGAGAAATTAAAAAAGTAAAGACTAGAACAAGGAAACAGTACATGAGTCAAGTCTCCTTCCGTTAGCTGTCAATCACAGCAGGTAACAGCTCAAATTATCCTTAGCACTTTGATAGCTAGGGAAGTTAGGTGTGAAGGGGGATGGGAGATGAGTCAAAGTAGTACAATTCAGACTTCACAAAAGACTGCAATTTAGCCATTCTAAAAAGAAGCAGCAGTAAAAAGCACTTTGAAAGTTTGTTCTGTGAAATTTGCACTGTTTGTATTTTAAGTACTCACTGAATGGCATGAAATGTTACTTAAAACTAATGGACTGAAAGACAGCAGTGTATGCATGTAAAATCAATGCAGTGACAGGAGCTTTGGGAAGAAGAGGCCTGCATAATGTAATATTTTACAGACAAGCACTGCATTTTGGGATACCTAGAGGCAGACTAAACAATCAGAATTACTTCAAGATGCCAAACCCCATGTGGTCAGACTCAGAAATTACATATAAAAATATTTAAAAACTGTAAATAGTCCCAGAGTGGTGGTAAAATGTAAGAAACACCAAACTGTGATGAAATAAACATGTTTTTTGAGTCTGTGGGTGTGGTTCTCCTTTAAATAACATAGAAGATTGTAAGATACCAGTTTTAACAATAACACTTGTGATGCCAGTTAATAAGCTATCTGAGAAATTAAATGCCTGCCAAAATGCTATGCCAACAGTGAACTTTAAGAAGTACATACAAATGTAGATTCATGCCGCTGACCACAGTGAAGATGCAAATGAGGTGTGAACTCATTAGAATTGCTGAATCCCACTCTTTTGACTTTATGTAGCAGGTGTAAACTTAGTGTAGGCATTCCCTCAGTGTTATTTGCTAATGGATTGCAACTGTGAATGATTAGTGAGAGGGAGAAGGAAGACACAACAGCAATTCAGGCTACCTTACCTGCATTGGGTGTGTCACCCAGGATAGACTTACAAAGTGTAAAGGTAACTGTACACAAGCTTTTAAATGGAAGTGAACAGCACACATTTCTCATTTATGTTCACTAATAGCCAAACTCTAATGCCGTTGCTGAAAACTGTTTTTCACTGTCATGTCATTTTATCATATATTTAAAGGACAATGATAGAAAATGCCCTATGGATTGTATGTCTGAGAGTACAGCACAAATAAGAGATGAATGAGCACAGTACAAAGAGAAAACACAGCTGCAGTTGTGCAAACAGTACTCATAATTGGTTGTGTGATCATTCATTGCAATAAATCTCATAAGCAACAAATGTACAAACAGGTCAGAGTATACAAGTGTATATGTCTTGTTTATACTATGGAGGAAGTAGGACTTGCTTGCTGCAAAGTTGTTTCTGTGGTAAAGACAGATAAGACATCCCTAGTGCATTTTGTAGGTTCATTAGTATGATAGTTCAAATCCAGAGATGTGTAAAAATCTGTAAGTTATGCTAAAATGTATTTTGTAATGTTGCTTATGTTGCTTTTTTTAATATTAATATTTATGTGGAGCACAGCTTAGTGCAAATACAGTGAAACGGATAAATAAAATTAATGGAAATTGCTTCTATGATAATTACAACTGTGAATAAAGTAAATGTGTGTGTGGCACACCTGGTAAACATGATGAAGCACATAGCACATAGAATATGTAGATTATGGTTCAAGTCCCACATTTATCTTTTAATGATGAAAGCTAATAAGCACTTTTTACAAGAATAATACATGTTGAGCTTTGCCTGTCTCGATGGCTCATTTCTCACCTCCACACAAACATAGCATAATGCCTCAGACAACAAGAAGACATTGTCAGTTTCAGAAAAGATACATTGTTACATATTCTGCCCTCCATTGCACAAACACACTAAGCCCCATTCCATGCTGGTCAGCATGATTCCACAACACCTGTAGTTCCATAGCACCCAAAGACAATAAGCAGACATTGCCAATTTCAAAAAAGCTACATTGTTACATCTTTTGTTTTTCATCACACAGAAACACTAAGCAGCATTGTGCAGTGGTCAGCATGGTCACACAACACCTGCAGACTTGTAATTTTCTAAAAGATACATTGTAAAATGCATGGTCTTTCATCCCAGAAACACACTTAGTGGTGCTGCCAGTAGTCAGCATACATACACAGTAATGATTATGAAAAATACAACTATTGCCTAGCTCTCCCTGTTGCAACAGGTGTAAGTTAAGGGCCACAATACAGGTGAGCTAGGGTTCTAATCCAGCAACCTCCAAGTTTTATTAAAGTTGTTGCACTGTAATTTATATTAAAATTGCCAATACAAAAATAATTATACATAAAAATTACTAGGTATAGCAGGTGTATTCAGCATACACATGATATATATTTTTATACTGTGGTTATCAGTACAATTATGGTTCTACAATTAAATATTTATTTTCTGAACTTTCATGTCACACACATACATATACAGTACAAATAAGGAATGCCAAGGAGAGGTGGTCCAACGATAGAAAAGTTTAATCCACAAAATGAATGAACGCTGTTACAAGATCATGCGTTTTCGTCCTCCATGGACTTCATCAGATACAATGTGTTTAAAAACAGTTGCCACTTATATATACACATGCCCATACCCCAACCAATCACATAAGTCATTCAATTGAAAATTTTTTATATATAAGTAAATCAGTTAAATTCTTAAAAACTTGTAAGTATAAATAACTGTAATTTTAAAACTGTTATTTTTAAAATCCTAGGATGTAAATAATAAACATGTAATATTTAATTTAAATTACACTATTGTTTCTATCTTAAAAAACACATTTTAAAACCTTGTTTTGGTAAATGGTTATAATGCCATCTAGTGGCCTTGTGAATAACAGTTAATCCCTACTAGCTTTCAATTTTAGAAGTGGCTGAATTGATATATATTCATTCAAACCTGGGTCTTTATTAGCTTCAAGAAATAATTGCCACCATAACTCTCTATAACCAATGCTTTCTTCCCAGGGTCCACCCCTCAATTCTTTTTTGATTTGTTCTAGGACAAAAAATCTAAATTTGTATTCCTCACATATTGTGGTGTGCCTATAAAGTGCATTTGTACCCTTACACTTTTTTATGTCGTACATGTGTTCGTATATACGTCTCCTGATAGTTCTCTCCGTTTTTCCGACATAAAATGAAGTGCATGAAATACACATAACTAGGTACACCAGTCCCCTGGACTCACAGTTGAAGTAGCCTTTGCCATTTATCCAAAGCTGTCTACTTACTAAAAATACTTTTTCCTTGTTTAAAATGTATTCACATTGATTGCAGGAACCACATTTGAATGTACCTGTCCTGCACGAATTTAATCTATCACCTCCTTTATTTGATTTATTATTCCCTTTCTCCAAAATGTGTTTAATATTTTCTGGGTTTCTGAACACACACACATACATGTTTAATCACTCAGGTTTTTAAAGTGTATATATAGCTAATGAGCATGTATGACAAAGAAGTCCTCAGTTGCAATGAGCACTCTGCACTGTAATGACTGTAAAAAATACACCTGTTTGTTAGTGTTCATTGTGGCAACTGGTATAAGTTCATGGCTACAATACAGCTAGGGTCCTAATCTAACATAATTCAAATTCTATTTATACTGTTCCACTCAATTTTCAAAACTAAAGAACCATATAAAGATAATTATACATAAGAATAACTATGTATAGCAGTGGATATCATATAAATTATATGTGCGACTGAGGGTATACTGACAATTATGTTTCTGTATTTAAAAGTGTCTTTTCTGCCCTGGGATGGACTTCATACTTCAGGGATGATTATATATACATGAATGTATAAATCAGGACATTGTCATGACACACGCATACATGGTTAACCACTGACTCTTAATGTCTGTATATAATTAATGAGCATGTCTGAAGTTTGATCATGTTTTCTCCATGAAACAAGTAGATAGTTGTTGTCAGGCAGCAGGTCTTTTTTGGATAAGAAACATTTTTACAAGTGGGGTATCACAGAGATTGTTACTTTCAGCATGTTACTTGGTACTTTAATAAAGCTTTAAATAAATTATAATTAGAACTGCAGTGCAAGGAGAAGTCGTTTGAGTTGAGTGCTGCTTGTTTTTCTTATAATTGATTTTGACTGGCATTCCAGTAATGTATTTAAAAAGTAATTTATTTTTTCATGCCTCACAACCTTTTTGTTTCCATCTAGATATTAAGTAAGCTGTCATGGAGCCAATGCATTGAAATATTTTTTTTCTTCTCCACTTCATTTTGTCTTGATTGGACTCACATAATGATGGTTTGGCACCCAGGGCAGCATCTTTAGTTAAAGTTACAGTTTTTGTGGTTTTGAGCATAGCTCCTCCCTTTTCTAGTTGGCTGCACCCTTTCCCATTGACCCCACCCATTCAGCTGTCTCCTGCAGCCCCTTTTTGATTTGAAGTCACCAGCCACCACTGGATAAACACTTCCTCTGTGGCAAGGAGTTAAAACATCTATGTGGAAGATGATGTATTGTCTATTTTACATATATTTGAATCCCACATTGTACAAATTACTTTTATCAGTGTATCAAGTCACATAAAAAATGTGTCAGATCATAAAATTTATATACCCAAATACATCTGAAAAGTTGTCATCTAAAAGGTACATCAACATACAACCCATAAACTAATACCTACTGTCTGAAAAGTTAAGTCAACTAAAAGGTACATCAGCATCCAAACCATAAACTAATGCCTCCTGTCACATTACCCTTCCTAATTCATAAACTGCCTTCCTCTCTGTTTGGCAATGTTGCTCTCCACTTAACATTGTGCAAATGTAGTTGGCATCATTGTGCAAGTTTGCATACCGACTGTTAAATATGATATCACTAATTGTGGGAAAACACTTTAACTGTTGCTGTATGACTTGTGTGGGCATGGCAGTAGGTAGAAAGGAAGGTGCCCAATTTAAGGCACAAAGATTGGGTGTACAGGAGTCCAGAATATTCACTGGACTCCCTGTAAAATGCCACAGCCATAGGCTGTTGGAGGGGGACTATATCAGATCTCAATGTAAATCAGAGACTTGGAATAGTCTTGCCAAATCTGTCTCTCTAGTGGGACTGATGTTCCACACACTTGAAAGTAATGTGGGCACCACTATAACAACCTGAAAAGGCACAAGCAGGCAAAACTCAACCAGTGGCTGGATGTGTTTAGGACTGCTGACATCCCACAGTTGTGTAAGTATACAGATAAAGATGCTTTAAATTATAGTCAAAGCTGGAGATAGGCAAGTCTGGTATGCATAATGTTATTTTTTTTTCTCTCCTCTTTATTTTACAGCTGCCCAAGAGATTAAAGCAAACAGAGAAGTCCATGCTGAACATTTAGGAAGACTAACAGAAACTAGAGGTATGTATGCAACACAAAATAATTATTGTTGTATTAAAAGTATTGCTCTTCTACACATTAGTAGCAAATTAAGCATGTGTATCTTAACTGTAAAATTAAACATGCATGTTTCATTCTATAGTTCAAGAGAATTTTAGGAGTCAGTTGTAATAGTGTATTTAGATGTTGTGGGTTCAGATCCCACAGGTAACAAATACATTGTAAAATAAATAAAAAAATATTAAATATTAATATCAACAAAACTGGAATAAATGACATGTTATTAACTTTATCTTTATTATTTGAAAAATCATATGTGCAGTATATGCATATTTCAATGATTACTCGGAACAATTATCAGTCCTAGTTTGTAGTTTTTAAAAAGTATAATTAATGTAAAAGTAAAATTACATTTCTATTGTTGTAATTTACTGTATGTGACATATGATGATTTTAATTATCTTTTCTTTTTTGTCTCTTACCCCACCCCTTATCTTTTTTTTATATGTGTGGTCACAACATTCTGAAGTCATCAATGTCTAACAGCTGACTAAATTATTTCCAGCACAGGGAGGTAGGGCAACCAGTGAGGCTCAGCCTGCCACCCCTCCAATGGCTGCTGCACTGACTTCCAGATTATCTGGAACACAACCTGGCATTACTGCCTCTATAGCCCCTACACTAGCTAGGCTCTCATCATCAGGTAGCATACCCTGGCAGCTGGTGCAGTGGTACCCACCAGGAGTATTGGTGGAGGTGGTGATTTTGTCATGTACTAGGAGTTGCCAGGCATGGTGTCTGAGGTAACAGAAGGTACCAAAGCTGCATGCCTCAGTTGTATGGAGAAGATGCTCATTGGAATGCTGTGAAAACAAAAACATCAAGCACTCCAACTGTAAGTTGAGGAAGGGAATGGTGATGACAGTTCTGAGGATGAGGATTCTCACTGTCCAACCTTTTGTGTCCCTCACCATCCTTGTCTCTATCTTGACTGTCCTCTTTGTCTGCACCTGCTTCCTCACCTGCCTGACATACATGACTCTGACATAACTATGTCCCTTACCCAACATTCCTCTCTTACTGAAATAAAATAAAAAAATGGGCACCTGTCCCACAAAAATATACTTTCTCATAAATAGCTCTCCACATCATACATGTGTCTTCTAGACACACTTGATTTGGTCCAATTGGCTATACAACATGATTGTGTTGTCACCCATCTTTGTTGAGGTGACAGTCCAAATTCATCAAGTATTCTATCCATGTTCATTTTACACTGTTGAAGAAGTGGATAGCTATGGTTCTGCCTAATTAACTCCTGCAGATTCCTATATTGCTTCCACTTTGTTCTTCCCCCTGCTTGCCCTCCATTTCACCACTTTCCTATCTACTCAATGATTTATGTATTCTTTCTATCTCCAATGGTGTTTTACATACTCTGTCTATCTTCAACTGCTTGCTTCCAGTATATGAAATGTAATGCATGACATGTTGGCTACAAGCTACTACTACCGCTTCATGTTATTATAATCTTTCTCTCTCTTTTATATGGCATTGTACTGTTTTCCATTACCTTTATATTACTTAATATTCCTTTGAATTTATTTCTGTATTTTTGTCAAATTATTATTGTATAGTGTACTATGATCTTTTTAAGTAAAAATGGAGCTTTTCTCCCTGGGCCTCTACTGAAAAAGGACCTGTGTCCAGCTGGACTTTCCCAGTAAACAAATGTAAATTACAATAAATAAATACCCCATTTTCACACCTTTAATCTGGTCAATAAATAGAATCATACATCACACACATATAGGATAAGTCCCTAATGAAGCCCTTCATCTTTTGCCCTCTATATTTGTGCTGAGTTTGCCATCATGCACCAAAGCTGACTGATAGTGATTTGCTCTTCACATCTTATGTCATGGTGCAGTTACCTCTGCACAATGCTGTGTAAACTCGCTGTGCTAAAGCTGTCTGCATAATCTTGCAAAACAAGTTTGTCCATAGGTAAACTAATGTGCATGTCTAACTGTGTTTGTACTGCTTTACACAATTTCCTGGCCAGCAACACTTTTGCTGGCCAAAAAACGTTGCTTGTATCCATGTAATCTCAAAGAGCGGCATGCATATGCAATTAGCACTGCTTCTCATCACACAAATATGTATACTTCGTGTAGGCTTCACACTGAGCCTAAAATAAGTTTGTTGAATCCCCAGGAGTGTTTGTTATTACTTAAACACATTTTATTTACGTATATTTATAACATATTATTAAAACAAATCTAATTTACATATTTACATATATTTATAGCATTTAACTATTTTCATATATACATGCAGTTTCTTTCACTTTTCATTTGTTATCCACTCAAGTCCTTTGGCCACATTTAATATACCATTTTTACTACATTATTGATCACCCAGTGTTTATTATACAATACATAAAAACATTTTCCTTCCCCAAAAATATAATGCACTTATAAATGTCTTGCAGTTAGATTAAGTCTATAAGCTGTT
The DNA here is from genome assembly GCF_019279795.1 of Protopterus annectens. Lineage (NCBI taxonomy): Eukaryota > Metazoa > Chordata > Ceratodontiformes > Protopteridae > Protopterus > Protopterus annectens. The sequence goes on from NC_056731.1 coordinate 1,416,465,555, forward strand.
CATGTGCTGCTGTTTGTGATTCAAGGTTTGAGTCCTTAAGCCTCCATTTGCCTAACTGTGTAACTCTGAGCAAGTCACTAAGCAGACAGTACTCTAGGGCTCAGTCTGAGAAATCGTCATGTGGATCAGTGCTTTATCCCACTTAATAAATCCAAATAAATAAATACCTTGGCTATTCTACCATCTTCATATTCATCCCTGTATTCTCCATGCAATGCCATATCCAAATTCATATTTTAAAAATTCCATTTTATACACATCGGTTATTATCCTTCCCCCAAAAAAAATCCTCAATCTGTTGCACTGTGTACAATTTCTATATTCAAGAACAATCCTACCAAACTGCTTGTTCTGTCTATTGCCTCAGAAAGGTTGCACTAAATGTATACCCAGAGTACACCTTGTGGTAACTTTTATGAATCTGGCTTTATAAATACGCACAAGTAGTGTTTTCAATGTAGCAGCCTTCTTTTTTGTATAATCTTCCATGTAAACATTTACATTTCATATTAACCTTTTCTGTAAATTTATCTAGACGCAATCTCCACAACAAATTATGTCTACTTTCTTCCTTTTTATTTTATTATTGCTGTCCCACACATATTCAGCTTTTTCACTACCACCCCTTCAAATCTCTGATTCTTTAAATATTTTACTTAATATAACACAGTATGAAATGGAGCAAAAATGGAGTTGGGTTTAGCAAACTATGTCCCCCTTTTTGTTTGTTTTTATATAGTTTATTTCTTTTAACTGATTTAATATGGATTTTCATATGAAAAAAAGAGTATCTGTAATAACCCATTTTTGCACAACCTTATTGTGCAACCACCAAAATAATTCAATATACCCAAAAGTATATCAATAATTGGATTAGATTTCTTTGCAAATGAATTTTAAAACAGTTCCCTATATTAATGATACAACTCTTATAAATAAATCTTGACATTCTTTCATCACGTTTTTAGTTTTTACATATGCTATGGCTATACATTTGTTTCTATTTCATTAAGCTATATTTCATCATTTCTGCCTAGCCCTGTTGCTGTTTTATTTTCATCCAACACAAATCAAGTTTCTAAGTGACATGAAAACCAGAAATATAGTTATGCAAGGATAATAATGTATTAGTCTAAAAAAACTACAATAATATCATCAATACAATTAAAATATCTGTGGAAAAGTGGAACGAAATAATATTAACATTTGAAGATAGACTACAGTTAATAAAAATGGTTTTACTACCCAAGATTCTATATATAGCTTTGGCAATACAACTATTACCAGAAAGGAATATGCTCAAATAAATAAACTCATGGCTAATACAATTTTTATGGTTTCCCAAAAGAAATTGAATAGCTTTAAGACATCATATCAGACCATGGAAACAGGGAGGATTAAACTTTCCTGATATAGAAACATATATAAAAGCATCAATATCTAAAACAATCTCAGACTGGACAAGTCCAAATTATTCTGCAAATTGGAAAGAATTACTAACTGTAATATCAATAAATTAATTTGATTTACAAAAAAATTAAAATAGATAAAAACAATTTTCCATGGCACATATTATGTGTTAGTATGCAGTATAACATAACTAAGCCCACTAAAACTCGTATGGTTAATTATTACATTGACTCATTTAGGAAAATTATTAATGCAAATATAGATTTAAAAACCTGGTTTGATCTTTTAACACCATTCATAGTTACAAAGAGCTATCCACATAAAATATACAGAGAAATAATTAATTCCCGGGAACAGAAAGGATTTGTTTGTTGGTTTCAATGTATCAAAGAACTAAAGGTTCTGGATATGTAAACAAGAGACACAACATACAAAATTCCACAACAAGATTGGCTAACTATGCAAAGCATTCTGACGTATTTGCAAGATTTATACAGAATAATTAGCAAATGTTCATTTAAAGAAATACCTAAACTTACGAAATACCTATATGAAATCATATATAATGATTATGACATGGAAAATAGTATTTTGAAATTTTACAAGATATTGATAAATTATAAAACAACACCCAAATCCTCATATTGGAATTATATAACAAAAGGACACTCATTACAGCTAACTGAAGAAATTAAATCAAATATTTTATTATCAATAAAGTATACATCCTTTACACAATAATGGAAAGTTTTTAATTGGAAATGCTTGCACAGAGCATTCTTAATTCCAGATAGAATTACTGAAATTAATTCTTCCACAAAGGGAATATGTTGGAGGTGTGAGCAAATACACAATGCCGATTGGAATCTAATTTTTTTGATTGTGTTAAATTAAAGCCTTTTTGGAATGGTATTAAAACTTTTTACAAACTTTATTTAATGAATTGTTTCATTTATCTAAAGCTCTAGTATTCTTAAATGTATATGAAGGTCCTCATTTGAATGAGTCAAATATGTATCTAGTATGGACAATACTTGCAATCTCAAGACGTGTATAACAAGAAGATGGAATACAAATGCAATACCGACTTTGGAAGACTTCTACAGCCTACTGAAGACCATAGCATTGTTGGAAATTAAAATTAAAGAATTAAGGATTTATCCTAAGCCATTTATTAACAATCCATGGAAAAAAGTCTTATCATTGATTGAAACTTTACAATAATTTAACAGATACACTCTGATAACTGGATTGTTATATCTATAAAGTAATTGTATATATTGAGCTCTGTTATAGTGTCAGGCTGATGTAAATAGTGTAAATAGTTAGTTAAGATGTTATATACAAATACTATGAAATTTATTCAACTATATTTGAAAAATAAACAAATTTTGAGAAAAAAAACCCAGCAATATGCATATTCTTTTCATTTCTCATAAAGCTCCAAAATAAAATATTAATCATTTTTTGTTTTATGTGTCACACTTATATATACATATATATATATATATATATATATATATATATATATATATATATATACTACCTATCCTGCTCTATTACATCACATTTATAGGTATAGTCCCTAAAATGCCTTATTTTATCATACAATTTATTATCTCATAATACTTCTTAATATTCATTCCTAATTTTCCTTTCTGTTTTTTCAAATTACAGTTGAACTCTCCTATCATTATAATGTTCAAATCCACACTCACATTACTTTATTTCATCAAACATTTTCTTCTTTCCACACTATTTGTTGCTGCATATAACATTATTATCCTAAATATATCTCTCTTTATTTCTAATACCATCACTAATGTTATGTCTGCTGTTATTGCACACAATCATCCATTTTTTAATTTCTCTATTTTTTGACAAGTTGCCACCCCACTATATTCTTCTGAAAAAAATATCCATAATACATCCTTTAAACATAACAAAAATTACATTCTTTTCTCTAAGTCTGTAAATCTTCTATCTGCTCATAATTGGTGATCTGCAAGTTCTCAAGTATCAATTGCACAATAACCAAGATGCCAAGAAAAAGAATAATACCAGTCACTGTTTTCTGAAGACTAGATTTCTAAGTATGTACAGCACTGATGCTCTGTTTTGAAAGATTCCTTCTATCTTTGAGTTGGTACAGCTGTGGAGTTGGCATATATATATATATATATATATATATATATATATATATATATATATATATATATATATACATATATATATATGTGTGTGTGTGTGTGTGTGTGTGTGTTGGTGAATGTGGGCTTGCAGTCCACATTGGGAGGTTGCAGTTGGTTTGTTCCCCTACAAAAACACTTTTAGTTAAGTTTTTCACCCTTCTGTATTTCAGGCCTTATGTTTCAGCATTGCAGCTCCTCGGGATTTTGGTGTTCATTATTTTGTATTGGAAACATTCATATTTGCATTTATAGGTTCATAGGTTCATAGGTAGGTACTAGGCTATCTGCCCGAGGGCATTTATAAGCCTAGCCAGAGTGTGTCGGCGTTTGACACCCCATTGATTAATTAACTGATCCTCTGTCAAGCAGAGCCAATGAAGTGATCCCAAGGGTGTAGTTTCTGTTACCCATCTACTTGTCAAGGTTTCTCTTGAAGAGTGTTAGTGAGGGGCTCTGCCTGATGTAGTTTGGAATTTTGTTCCAAAGCATGGGGAGTCTCTGTGACAGGAATCGATCCCTCCAACATATTCTATTTATTGTTGTGGTGAGGTTTAGCTCACTAGAGTGCGTGACTCACAGTGACTTGGATTTCTTTAGGTGGAGCATGTCCATCAATTCTGAGTTGGACATGGCTTTGTAATTCAGGCAGAGATCACCTCTGAGTAAGCAATATGCCACTGAGTACAGCCAGAGTTTTTTCAGTCGGGCTGCATAGGACATATGTTTGAGGCCAGTAATCCTCTTGGTGTGGTACTTTTGTGGTCTTTCCAGCTGTTGGAAGTGTGTTGTGAGGTACATCCCAAATGGGGCATTGCACTCTATGATGGGTCTAATGAATGTTGAGTAGAGGGGCACTATAACCTCTTTATTTCTAGATGCAAACCCTTTAGTAATTAGATGGGCCACATAGAAGGATTTCCTAATTACTTTGGCAATATGATTGTCAAAGGAGAGATTACTATATACCTGGGTCCCCAGATATCTTATTACCTCTTCTGTATTAAGGGGACTGCCACCTATGTGGTAATTTGTGGGTGTTTTGTTTTTCCCAAATGGGATGACTATGCATTTTTTGGCATTTAGCTTGAGGCCATAACTTTGACACCAGGTGTCCATCTCAGTAAGGCCCTTTTGGAGGATGTCCATGTCAGCTGGAGAGTCAATTATGGCTCCACGTTTGCAGTTATCGGCGAACTTGGTTATCCATAGTCCTCCTGTGTTTGACTGTACTTCTGAGAAGTATATGCCGAACAGTAGGGGTCCCAGGACCAAGCCTTGTGGGACACCACTTGTGACTGGTTAAGAGTCGGACCTGGAGCCCGCTAGTCTTACCGTGTGAGTTCTGTCTGTAAGCCAGTTGGCAACCCATCTCGTGATGTAGGGGTTTATGTTCAGGTTGGTGAGTTTTTCTGTAATACCCGAGTGGGGAATGGTGTCGAAAGCCTTGGTGAGGTCAAGATAGGCTGTGTGAACCACCGTTCCCTCGTCTATGGCCTTGGTAACTCTCTCGAAGAAGTCAACCAGGTTTAGTAGGCATGATCTGCCCTTAACAAAGCCAAACTGGGTTGGGTCAAGTGCTTGGAGGTTCCCAATGTCTTTGTTAATAAATTCCATGATGATGCACTCCATAGCCTTGCAGACCAGACTAGTCAGGCTTATGGGGTGATAGTTACCAGGGTCAGTTGTGGGCCCTCCTTTGTGGAGAGGAATAATCATTGCTGTGTGCCATTCTATGGGCACATAGCCTCTGGAAAGGCTGAGGTTGAACAGCGTGTTTAGGTGGGGGGTTAGTTCATTCTGTAGTTTGTGCAAGACACAGCCTGGGACACCATCCGGTCCCATTGACACTGTGTTTTTGGCTTTTGAAAGGGCTGTTTTCGCCTGTGCATCTGTGATTTTTGGGACACTACACTTTTCCGGTATTGTTGTGGGCCCTTTTGGATGTGAGAGGGGGGTGAAGTTTGCACTGAATCTATATGCCAGGATGTTGGCAATATCAGTAGGTTCAGTATATGTTGTGCTATTTTGCACTAGTTCAGTACATATCTGCGAGTTGCCACTTAGATTCTTAACATAGCTAAAGAAGGCTTTGTGGTTATCCTTTGAATCCTTGGCTATTTTTCTTTCAAAGTTAGCCTTGGATGATTTTATGAGGGACCTTAGTTTCTTATTGATACTGATCATGGATGTCTTTCCTTCTTGGGATTTGCTTTTTTTCTGAACTAGTTTCCTCCTTCTATTGTTTAGCCTGTTTATGGCAGGGGTCCACCAAACTGGTTTTCTTCTTTTAGAGGAGTGAGTCTTGGTTTTGCTAGGGATGGCACAATCCATGCATCCTTGTAGGTGCTCATAGAGTGCATTTGTAAAGGATTCTGCATCTTGGGCAGCATTATCCTTTAGCGTGGGGGCTGTGAAACTTACCACTACTGTCTTAAGTAAGGTGAATTTTGCTTTAGAAAAGTGTTTCACTGTAGTTTCCTTAGTTGGGGTGGTGGTGGGGGGGTGTGGACATCCAGAGTGATTAGTTTATGGTCTGATCTAACCAGTGACGGGTTGACCTCTGGTGTGGAACACCTGTCGCCCATGTTGGTGATGACCAGGTTCAATATGTTTTCTCCTCTGGTAGGGGAGTTTACCAGCTGATCCAGATTGTTTTGAGTTGATGAATTCCAGGAAGCGCTGGGGCTGGGAGTTTGTACTTGAGGAGTTTTCCCAGTGAATGGTAGGGTAATTGAAATCGCCCAATATCAGGGTGTTCGGTAGGACCTTCATGTATTCCAGTCTCTCCAGAAAGGTGGAGTGGTGGTCCTGGGTCATGGAGGGTGATCTGTAGCAGGCCACAATTTACATTGCAGATTTGCCCGATGTTAGTTGCACGTGGATGATCTCAGAGGTATCATGCTGCACCACTAACCTGGAGGTGTAGGTATCCTTGATGAATATGGATACACCCCTTCCTTTTGTGTTTCGGTCTGTGTTCTGTGGACGAAACGTGTGGTATGAGTTGTAGCCCGGTAGTGCTGGGGTGGTCTCTGAAGCCTTGAACCAGGTTTCAGTTACTGCACAGATGTCGACATTCTCCATACTGAGGAGTGCTTCGAGCGTGTGCATTTTGAGATATAAACTCCTAGCGTTGAGTAGCATAACCCTCAGTTTTTTGTTAATTGTGCTGTTTACGGAGGTGGATTTGACTTTTGAGCCTTGCCTAAAAAAGGCACTATGGGGGCAGCAAGAGCCTTGACCAGTATTCAAAAGCCTAGGGGTGATGGGTGCAAGCCGTCTCTTGCAAAGCAACGTGGCTTCTTGAGCATGTCGTCCCAGGCTGACAGACACTGGATCCCCTTTAAATGACACCAGAAGCTTACCCAATTGTTGAAACTGATAATTTTTTCTTTATACTGAGGTATCATTCTTGGTGAGGTCAGGATGCTACTCAGGGTCAGGGTCATACCAGCATGGACTACATGATCAGAGAGCTCTTCCATGTCTCTTTTCATGTAGTCCAGGGAGGTACGTCTCAGGTCATTCACACCAACATGAACAATGACAGTGTCATATTTGTACTTGTTCTGGAGTGACGTGAGTGCTTGTGTTATGTGGCGGATTTTGCCTCCTGACAGGCAGCTAACAGTAACCTTCTGCTTGTCCAGCCTAGTGAGTGGAACGTCAGTATGCCTGACTATAGTCACCTATTTCTAGTGTGTACTAGTTTAAGGAAGAAAAAGGCAACTTATCCTGTATATTTTATAACTCATATTTTTTTCTTCTTTTTCCTTTTGACTCTGTCTCTTGTAGTAAATTCTTCTTTCCTTCTTCTTCTTCTTCTGTGATAGTTTCCCTACTATGATCTCCTGTTTCTATAATTGGAAATCTGTTTTATGCATTGTCATTATCATCATCATCATCATAATCATCATCAGCCCTTCTTTTCCAATTTTTTTCCCCACAAGGGCCTGGGTATCACATTAACTGTCACCACCTCTCTCTCTCAGTGCTACACTCCTGGCTTCTTCAACAGTCATGCCTAACTTTATAGGTCTTTGTCACACACTCCATCTATATCTTGATTGGAGATCCTCATTTCTTGCTGCTTTCTTTCTGTCTCTCCCAAATATTCTTCATCAAATTGTCTTCTATTTTCCTACACATGTACCTGACTCACAGTAATCTGTTCTCCTTGACCTTCTCTACAATTTGGCTTCTCCTCTGATGTCCTCATTTCTTCATCTGTCCCGCAGTGTGTATCCCACCAGCCATCTCGGGCACTTCATCTTCATAACCTCTAGCTTTTGCAACTGCTCTGCCTTCACTGTCCAGGTTAATGTACCATACAGAAGTACTGGTCACCCCATTGTTTTGTACACCTTACTTTATGGCTTTGGCATTCTTCTATCAGAAACTATCTTGACACTCTATGCCACATGGCTGCAGCCCCTCTGAGTTTAGCTTTGACATCTTCATCCAGACTTCCCTTCTCCTCAAACATCCTTCCCATATCCTTAAATCTGTTAACCTGTTCCACTATTCTTCCTTCTATGTCAATATTCATCTTCTTTTGATTTCATCTATTTGCTGCTATGACGACTGCCTTGTCTATACTCAGTTTCATCCTGTGTGCCTTCAGTTTTACATTCCATTCCACTCCACTGTGCTTTACTGAGATTTCTAGTCAGAGTCACCATTTAATGCCACATCATCTGCATACAGCAGCTTTGTTGATCTGTCCCCTCTAACCAGTTCACTAATGTAGTCCATCACTAGTGTGAACAATAGTGGACTCAAAGCTGATCCCTAATGCATACCTACTCCCACTGCAAAGCTCTTTGTGAGGATGAACACTGCTTTTATTTACATCATTGCGTCATTGTATATATCACCACTAACTCTACTACAGTTTTTGGAATTAACACCATCACAGGACTGCCCAATTCATTTTTTTTGGAACCTTGGCATATGCCTTCTCTAAGTTAAAGAATTTCCACATGGTTTCTTTCCTCATCTCCACCTTCTTCACTGTCTGCTCACTGCAAACACTGGATTGGTTGTGCTGTATACTGATCTGAATTTAAACTTCTCAGCTCCAATATTACTTTCTACTACTCTGCATATTCATCTAGCAATCACCTTCTTCAATATTTTAATGAAGTGTGACAGGTACACTAGTACTACAATGCTTATTATCCTGCATCTGGGATCATATCTCTCAATTGTACAGAGTTTCGCAGAATGTCCAGATATTTGCTTAATATTTTTGGTCCATTTTTCATAAAAGTGTGGTTTTCTGGCAAATTACAAATCATTAAAGATTGAATTTTGAAAATAATGATAGATATTTGAGTTTCAGACTATATTTCCTTCCGAAAATTCACACCAATGCAAAACCTGTTACTCTATCAACTTTTTAAGTTTGTAAGAGAAATATGGAAAAATTGTCCCTATTTTTTGGGCCTTTGTCCCACTTTTATTTATGGCGTTGTCCAGATTTCTTGCTCTAAGAGGTTGTGAATGTTCCATTCCGACACATTCCTATGTTGCTGTGAGTACCCTCAGGATCCATTCTCCTGCAACTCACCCATTCTCTTGATCATATCTGCTGTGAGCTCATTTGAGCCTCCAGCTTTCCTTGACTTCAATTTTCTTAGCTCTGTTCTTACTTCGTTTACAGTAGGTTCTTCTTCCTCTTTCTTTGTAGACTGTTTTTGGGGCAGTATAGCTACTGTGGAGTTTTTTCAATCAGAAGCTGCTGGAAGTAATCTTTCCTTCCTTTTGCCTTTGATGCTGTGTTGAACAGGTTCTTGCTGGCATCACTTATGAATGGTGCCTGATGACTACCTTATCTCTCTGTCTTTACCTTGCACCTGTTAGAGTCTCATTGTGCCATCTGCTCAAACACTTTTTTGAAGCTAGAAGAGTGTCTCTGATTTCCTTGTTCTTTGCTATTGTGACTGCTCTTTTAGCCTCATTGCTACCCAACAAGTATTCCTTCTTAGCCTGGTGTGTGTTGTCTAGCTCACACTTTTTCCTGCACTCCTTTTTTTTTCTTTTGATGAGATTTCATACTTCTGCACTCCATCACCATCTTTCCTTAAATACATTTTTACAATACCTGGCTCAACCACTTATCTGTTAGATAGTCTCTACAGGTTTACTATCATATTCTTGAAAATGCTTCCATCAAATGACCATAATTTTAATGGAAAATGTTGATTTCTGACAAGTCTAAAAGGCAGAATGTCGGAAATGACGTACCCAAACTTTCTGGCTCAATGAGGATGACATAGCAAGAGGTGGCATCAGTCACCCATACTATGCACATTAATGTACCATTGCACTCCGAGATCGCACTACAGTGAGGAAAAGGGTGACCTCCCTACACAATGTTGAACTCAAAATATCGAACTACACTATCAGTTCGCTGTGGTATAGTCGATCATTTTGAGTTTGACATTATGCCGACTTAGAAACTGCAAGTCAACCACATGCTGGTCAACCAATGCAGTTTCCAAGTTTTGATAGTAAACTGTCTCTACACATGCTGTTTCGAAACACCTCCATTCTTCTTTGATACCACCAAGTTCCTCTTCTTCCTGAGGTTCTATAGCCTTGACTGTTTCCTTGAACTCTTTTTCTTTTCCTTCTGTCTATTTCTAGGGTCTTCAGCCTAGTCTCTGTTGACCTCGCAGCCTTCTCTGACCAGTGCTTTCAACTGACTATGACCATCAGTGGGCCAATCATTTCACTGGGGATGACTTTTCTATCTCTAATTCTTACCAGTGTGTCTTTTCCTTAGTAGGAGAAAGTTTAGATGAGTTACGTGTTCACCACTTTTGTATGTGATCTTGTGACTGTCTTTCTTGCTAAAACCATGTGTTGGCCACCATTAAGCCATTTGCCAGAAGGAAGTCTAGAATGACCTCTCCTTCTTTATTCCTGATGATCCCTGCCCCCCCCCCCTAACATTTATCCTGTTTTGTCTGTCCTGATAAGGGTTTTCAGGTCCACCATTGTCAACACCAACTCACATTGTCTGCTTAATCTAGTAGGTTCTGTAAATTCTGCCTGAATGCACTCTTTTCCTGACCTTACTAACCTGATGTGAGGCATAGGCTGAGATTATGAATACTACCCTATCTTTATGCTGGGGTCTGATTGACATGAATTTATCAATAATTCTGAAGATAGCTCTCATTGTCTTCAGTAGACTCTCCTTCATCACAATTCTCAGGCCATTTCTACTCTTTCATCTATCTAAGTAGCAGACTCTAGATCCCAGGCCAAGTGGTTTTGCTGTTCTGTCCCACCATATCTTCTAGATATCTTCTAGAATCAAAATGTATCAAGTCTCCTGCTTACCATCATGTCATCCACTTCCAAGTTGCATCCTGTCAATGAAGCTCTGGACTAAAGCAACTCATTACAAAATTATTACTGTACAGTAAATGTCCATCTCTTTTCATATTCAATAAATCTAGTAGCCAACTTAATGTATCAAAGGTAACATCAATGAAAGTTTCTTTCATAAATGAATTTTAAGAGTGAATTTGTAGAGCTGAAAATTCCACCAGCTTCACTAGGGTGTCCCAGATAGCAAACATGTAAATTGCAATGCCATTCTTCACTCTTATAGGCATTAGGGGGTCTATGTTTGCTATTAGCATTCTAAATGTTGCTTCTCTTGCTGGTCATCAACAACTGCATAAATTCTGTGAATTTAGCAACTCCATCCAGCTGCATAATGCCCAGAGTAGCTGTATTAAACTCTCACATCACCAGACATCTTCCCAGTTACCATAAACTCATTAATTTCCTGGATATTGGCAATGTCAAAAAGAAGCCTTTTGTTAACTATATTAGACCAGGAAACAACAATCTGTGCTCTGCATCATATTGCAAACTGACCACCTGGGTATCAGCTTTATTGTTACTATCCAAGTCAAACCCATTCTACTACACAGTGCTAGCAGTGCATATTGCTTCTCCAGGTCTATATTAAAAGAACGAACATTTACTTACCCGAATACCTAAATGCCAACACGTCTTCATCGAACTGCAAAAACATTGATCGTCCAGAAGTGTGTAATCGGAAACATCGAATCGTCATGGTTGGCCCTTTTGCGGTATAGCTCCGTAAATTGTGTGCGATAGTTACGGACCTTATGGTTAGGGTGCAGGTTAAGGTAAGTGCATAGATGGTAATGTATGTTAGATTTAGTGTAGGGTTAGAAGTAGGGTTTTGTTAAGTGTATGTGTGTGGATTATTTAGTTTGGGTATAGCTTTTTAAGGTAAGTGTGCGATAGTTACGGACCTTACGGTTAGGGTGCGGGTTGTTAATTGCATACATGGTAGTATATGCAAGATTTAGTGTAGGGTTAGAAGTAGAGTTTAGTTTAGGGTTAGAAGTAGGGTTTTGGTTAGTGTATGTATGTGGTTTATTTAGTTTGTTTGTGTAGGTAGTATGTAGCGGGCGGTGGGGTGGGACAACTATGAAGGTTCGAGATTTTGAATTTTGCAGTTTAGGGCATTCGGTGTATTTGCAGTTCACAGAATATGTGTTGGCGTTTAGGTATCCAGGTAAGTAAACGTTCATGCTTATAATATAGACACGCTTCTCCTCAGTCATGTATGTGTTGCAGTGCAATTAAGAAGAAGTAAATTTCCTCCATGCCTGCCCAGATTTCTCCAACCCACTATCAATACCACCTCAAGTCTTCCCCAAAAATAGAATTTAGGTTTAGTGTAACTAACATAATCATAAAGCCAGTCAGAAAATACCACCTCAAGTCTTCCCCAAAAATAGAATTTAGGTTTAGTGTAACTAACATAATCATAAAGCCAGTCAGAAAAAAGCATATGTACACACACCTCACCCTCACCTACAGGCAGTTTGGAGAATTACTTATTCAACATACTGGCATGCATTTAGATTGGGGAGGAAATTGCTTCCACAAAAAAACAGGATATAGTTCAACACACTTAATTTTTTCAAAATTCTTGAAATGCACCGTATTCTGTAATGCTCAGCGTACCAGTACTCTGAATTTTATTAAGTGGCATTACTGGTACCTAGTACTCTGAATTTTAAGTGGCATTACTGGTACCCAGTACTCTGAATTTTATTAAGTGACATTACTGGTACCCAGTACTCTGAATTTTATTAAGTAGCATTACTGGTACACATAAATCAGCTTTTTGTGCCATCATCAAAACAATCTGGAGTATCATATTTCACTTAGGTCAGGCTTTTTTATCTAACTGTTGACAGGGTAGAAATGATTCTCTTTTTTGGTGAGAATCATACTTCCCATTCAGTTAGGAAGCAAAGTGATCATGCAGCTGATAGCAAGTCACTTAAAGTCATGATCAAAATTTGTTTTATTTATTTATATGTCTCATGTTTGCATGTAAATATGCATTTATTTTTTTTCTTATAGAATATGCATCTGTATGTAATAAGGAAAACAAAAGATGAGTCTCTGCATTCACAAACCTTTAATACTACACAATTTTATTTTAAATGTAGGGTCTAACTAGGAGCTTACTGTAACTGGTAGAGTATCATAAGATTATAGCATGTAAGAGATTTTAAGAAATGTAAAGCAGAATCATGCTTTTGCAGGAGGTTCATGCCCTCTGAACCCCAACCTAGACCCTAGATCTCTGAATGCTCTCTTCCTGAGATTGCACCATCTAAAAGAAAAGGCAGCAAATGTATTTATTTTAAACTAGAGTCAGTGTGACTGCCAAGGTGATGTATTCAAAAATTCATGTTTGGGTCAGAGTCCTAACACTGAAGAGCACAAGCAGTGCAAGCCCCATAAAAATGCTATATAGTTGAATATTTCTTCACTTAATGTGTAGTAGTCAGCGGGTATGGTTGGAACATACAGTCAGTAGGCTGGGTATCAGGAATTGTAACTTCTTTATAACAAGCTAGACCCTAATTTTAACAAACTAACATCTGGCATTCACACAAACATTGCCTCTCTCTTATTATTTCAAGTGATCAACCAGGCCCTTTCAAAGAACTGAGTATTTAGTTTCATTCAAGAAATTAAATAGATGCATTTTATTTCCAAATTCCTCCACAGCACAAATAATGTATTTTATTGCTAACATAACAAATGAAACCAGAACAAATAAATAATAATTCTTGTTTAATCTAAGACAATAAGACATTCCTTCCATGCAGTATGTATGCTCATTTAGCACCACAGTTCCATATATTAACTTCTTGTTGATCACAAAAATAGTTTTAAAGCTATTGAACAAGTAAAATAAACGTATATGTCATTTGTATTTTTATCCATTGTTTGACTAAAGTCACACAACATATCTTCAGATTTAATTTTATTTTTATTGTATTAAATGTCAAGAACAACATTGCTGCTACATATTATGCTATTTATTTATATGATTTCCATTTGTTAACCAGGAAAGTCCAACTTGGCCAAAAAAAAAAAATCATTGGAGGCCTGGGAAGAAAAGCTCCTCACAAAATTATACAGTGTCATGCATTAATATAAATGATAAAAACACATAGGATAACAATTGCAGTACAGAAGCATAGATTAAACAAAACGTTTGGTGTTTTATTACATTTCATTGTTATTATACACATCATTGTAAGCTTTATGAAGCTGCTGTCATGTTAGGGCTAAAACCTCTTGAAATACAACTGGCAACATTCCCTCTCTTATCCTAAACATGCACTGCAGCTGAATTGACACTTCTTCAAATTGTGACTAGCACCAACTATATTTTAGGATAGGCTCCATTTCCCTGTAACCCTAAAATGGATTAAGCAGGTAATCTGAAAAAAAAAAAAAAAAAAAAAAAAAAACGAATGAATGAATCAATCAATCAATCAATCAATCAATGGATTAATGAATTAATGAATATTAGTGTATAAGGTTAGTTTTTTTTTTTGTTGCTTTTCAGCATTGCATATTTAAAATGAAATGTCTTTCTTCATTTTTATCCAACCTGTATGTGAATAGTTGGTGCAAGGCTACCATTCATTATAAGTCGAATGGTAATAAAAGTTTAATATTCCCCCACACAATTGTCTTTCATTAAAGATGATTAGTATTTCCTATCACAGACACCTAATCAGATGAACAATGCAAGTATTTTGCTGTTACATTTTTCAGTGGTAAAATCCTATGGTGTTCTCATGCTTTGCTTTCCTTTGATTTTTCTGGAAGAGGGAATATTTGTTATATTGTGCCATGCTCTTTAGTATATTACTTAACTTTCAAGAAAACAAAGTAAATGATTACTGAATATAAAGTATTATGCATTCATAAACTATTTAAACTGTCTTAGTAAGTAAAGTGCACTGCATTTTTTGAATTGGGTGTTATCTGGTTGCTGGTTTGGACCAGATATAAAGTCTGTTTGTTAGTGACTGGTAGGTTGTAAGAACAATACATCATTCACTTTTACGTTACCCCAAGTTTTACTGGCCTCAGAGTTAGTTATTTAAGTTGCAGGATACAGGGGGCATAAGTCCCTGTATGGGATATGGGGGGGTACATCCTCTCACAGGAAAAATATAAGAACATTATCTACTCATTCATCCACCCATGACTAAATGTATGCCAGAGTAATAGGAATGAAAAAGTCAAATGCAACTACAGCACTTTATGGCTACAGACATTTTTATTTCACCTCAGGCTGATTAGAGAGCCCTATTCCATGGTCATTACATGTATATGGCACTTCTAGATTCCCTTTTCCAGGGTCATTACATTTATGTGGCACTTCTAGATTTTTCTGAAATAGCTCATATTGTTACGCATCATGAAAGATAAACCTCTTCTTGCATAAAGTTATATATGGAAAAAATGCAGAATAGTTTATTTTACATTAGAGAGGGCTGTGCAACAGTTGTTACTGAAACTATAAGGTTCATAGGTAGCTGCTAAGCTGATGGCTAGAGTAAGCACTGAAATGCTTAGCCTCATCAACCAAACGTAATAACAGACTATTTGTTCCCCTCTAGTAAGCAGACTGTTACCACATGCCTCAGATGCAAATTTAGAGTCTTCCATCCATTCTCTGAGCCTGGTTTTGAGGGAATTATTCTGTTTGACATACAAATACAGACTATGTCAAAGGCTGTAGAAGCATTGTGTTAAGTACCTATCATGTCAGTTGGTATTGTTAAGGTATTTGAGAGGTTTAGTTTTCTTGAGCAAGTGTTAGTTGCACTGCTGTGTGTATGAAGGTGTAGGAGATCAAACATTTTAGTGACTATCATAGCTTGAAAAGCTAAATAAACACCTCTCAACAGACGCCTGTACAAGATGGAGTACATAGAGAGAGGTTATTAATCATGAAAGATAACTCAGATTACCAAGGCCTATGATTTTTGTAAGGAATCTCTGAAGTGTTTCAAATTGATTTAGATGTTTAGAGAGGTACAAGTCAAGCAATGCCCTATATGCAATCATAGGTCAGGATAGGGATGACTATAGCAATAACTTCCTTGAATGTAGTGAAGATGCCCCAAAGGATAAGTTGTGCTGTGGAAATTGATTTTCCAACCACAGATAAGACATAGTCAACAAAGGAAAGCTTGCTAAACTTACAAAAAAGTAAAAAAAGTATTGACATTTGAAAACATGAGCTTATACTCTTGTCGACTTTTACTACCTTTGCTGTCTGGGTTAAAATATTTAATGTAGTGAAAATATAGTATATTGCTGGCCATAAATTTTATTTTTATGGATGTAGTATGACTGCTCAGTGACAAATTCATTTCCCATCAATTCAATGAAGTTATTGCATTAACGAACAAATCATAAAAATACACTTAAGTATGACATAACTTGTACTGAATCTCTTAAATAGACAACGTTGCCTCCTATAATCATGTACTGTGTGTGTGTGTGTGTGTGTGTGTGTGTGTGTGTGTGTGTGTGTGTGTGTGTGTGTGTGTGTGTGTGTGTGTAAATGTTATTTTTCTTTTTTTTTTTTGCTTCATTTCTCATACCTATTCGCAATTCCATACTGTGCAATCCTCGTGCATGGTGCACTTGTTTGTTAGGTACCAGTGGTTCACTGCTTCTCCTTACTATTCTAGTTACTCTTACCCCATCTCCCTTTTGTTTAGTAGCAACTTATCACATCATTCCATTCTTCCCTTTCTTTTTCTCTCACCCCCACCCCCCTCTTTTTCTTCTGCTTTATACTCCTCCTTACAATGTATTGAAATCTCCTGTCCTGTTCCCTTTTTGGCACTTGCCACTTGTCCTCCTCTTTCTGGCTATTGCACTCTTCACCTCTGTAGCCATTATTATAGGATCATAAAAAGTTACTAAGGTAATGCCCCTGGAGCCTTCTACAGTCTAGCCATTTATGCCCCAAGTTTCCTAATTGTTAATGCCCATGGGCTAGAACAGCTTTGGTATATACCTGTGCCTTATAGCATCTACAAACTGCCCTGTCCATAAGGGCCTCAGGCAACATACCAGGGGTGAATTTGTGATTTTCCATCCATTAGTCCAAACTGCATTTGAATAGGCTTAGGGAAGAGCTCTGTTTCATATAAATGGGGAGTTTGTTTCAAAGAAGGCATAATCTCTGAGACACATACCTGTCCCTCCAACATGTTTTGTTTATGTCACAGATGGCTTTAAATCCTTAGATCAGGTAATACTAGTGCTATTTGTTTTGCAAATGTGTAGCAGATCTGTTAAGGATGAACCAAAGACTACCTTATAGGTTAGGTATAGATCCACTTCAGTAGTCTATAGGAGACCAAGTACAGGGTAGGGCTTTGAGGTGGTCCACACAGGACATATTATTTATGTTCTGTATTATTTAGTGAGGAACCTCTATCACCACTCCAGTTGTTGCAAATACCTGGTCAGGTACATGTCAAAGGGTGAATTGTACTCGATTAGTGGTCTAATGATGGCTGAGGATAGTGAGACTATGATCTCCTTAGATCTGGATGCCAAGCCCTTACTGATAAATTGCACCATGTAGAAAGATTTTCTCACTACCATGGACACGTGGTGGTCAAAGTTCAGGTTACTGTCAACCTGAGTTCCCAAATCCATTGCCAGTGGATCTACTCTTAGAGGAGTGTTAATGTTGTAATTTGTAGGGCTGGTCATCTTCCCAAAGGGTATAATTATGCATTTTTTGCATTGAGATTTAGCCTATGTTTCCAGCATCAGTTATTTGTCTGTGTCAGATCATCCTGGAGGATATCTACATCTGTGGGGGATTCATTGATTACACTCAGCTTGCAGTTATCAGCAAGTCTGATCAGCCAAAGTCCCTCTGCATTTTCCTTGACTTCAGAGAAGTAATTCCAACCAGGAAAAGTCCAAATACCGACCCCTGTGGGACATCACTAGTAACAGGCTTCTTAGTGGAGGTGGAATCCACCTGTGCCCAATCTGAGAGCCATTTGGCTTTCCATTGGGTGACATAGGGATTTATGCCTAAATTTGTGAGCTTGTATATAATACCTGAGTGAGGTACTGTGTCATATGCCTTTGCCAGTTCAAGGTGGGCAGTATGTGCTATTTCACCCTCATCCATGACTCTAGTTACCTTCTTGAAGAAATCCATCAAGTTTAGTAGGCATGACCTGACCCTGATGAAACTAAACTGGGTTTGCCTCAATTTCTTTTTCCTAATAACAGCCCTTGTCATTCCTTATATCCTACATATAAAAGTCCCAGTTTTATTACTCTTTTCCGTATATCCTCTTCAACATTTCCAGAACCTGTGTCCAGATCTGTTGTAACCAGTTACTCACCCAGAACATATGTCTCATGCCTGCCTCTTCTGTCATGCATCTCCAGCATCTTGAGTCTGTTTCCTTTCATCCTTATATAATCCTTTTATTGTGAGATATAATTTGTGAAGCAGTCTTAATATATGATGTCCAACCCCATGAATTTTCTGCAGTGCTAATGTTATTTTGAGCGCTTTTTGCCATTCAGCTTCCCTGGTCTCCCAGCCTTCTTCTTTCTCACATCCTTTTCTTCTCTTTTTCTTTTTGGTTTCTTCCAGGTTCACCCTCAAGTCTTGATAAACTATTCTGCTTTTACCTTTCTCCTGTTTTTTTCTATTTCCCATGAGGCTTTCCTTTCTCTTCTCAGCTTTCATTTGTTTTCTCAGGTTTCTGCTTCCAGTCACTTCTCCAGGCATCTTTCTTTCTTTCTTTCTTTCTTGTATATGTCCACCAATCATTTTGTGTTAATCCAGATTCCTGTATTAAGTCCTGCAGGATTTTTTTCTACTGGCTTTCTCCCTATGAAAGTGCCCCACCCTCCTTCCTCTCATGTATATCTTTGTTTCTCTTGTTGCCATGTCATGTTGCCACACCTCTTTAGTGCCTCTTCATTCATTCTTTTATATTTTTCCCACCTTCCTATTTCTCCTCTCTCTTCATACATTTTGGCCTCCCCCTTACTCTTTACATACCTAAGTAGATTATATACAAAGACATGTGTTGGCATGTGTGGGAGTCGCCAGCCCTCTTTTTTCTTACCCTGTTGTATCATGCTTTTTGACACTCATCTCCCTTTCCCTGTTTCTTTCCCTTTCTTTATATCTCCTTCTAAATGTTTCTGTAATTTTAGTCGTTTCGTCACCACTGGCTCAGCTTGCATGTTTCTTAGTACATATGTTATAACTGGGGAAAATTATCTAACTGCATTTATTCTACCTAATTGTGTGTTTGTTTTATATCCTCCCTGCTTCAGAATCCCCTGCATTTTCTCTCTTCCTTTCTCCAAATTATTTTGTATTGTATCACTTAATGTGTGCCCTACATATACTCCCAGATACTTGAAGTATTCCCTCTCATGAAAGAATCTCACTCCACCCTCTCCTTGTCCTTCTGTATGCTAACCACCACTGTATTTTTCTGGTTGTATCTAAGCCCAAATAACCTTTCAAACATTACAGAAACTGGCATTATTTCCTCTATAGCCATTTCATCATTCTCTGACATAAGCATGCAGTCTTCTGCATGCATTAAGAACCCTGACTAAATTATTGGTCTGGCCTCTAGTTGTGTGAATTTTCCCTTACTTCAATTATCAACTCTTCTATGACTGGCATTAAGAGCCTGGGTGCTGAGGGCAACCCTGTCTGGCCCTCTTCCCTACTTTCACTGCTCTGGAAAGTCCTCAATTTAGCATTATCTCTATTTCTGGCTCATTGTAAATTGCCTTTAACAGTCCTTTAAAAGTTTTTAGCATTTGTCTTTTTTCTAGTATATCCCAGAGGAAGTTCCATCTGACTGGTGTTGAAGGCTTTGTAGGTCATAGAATACCAACACTATCTGTGTTCCCCATTTTGCTCTTCTCTGTCCATAAATTCTACTAGGGCCAACTATTATACACAGCACCAACCTTTACCCAAATCAGACAATGTGACCTAGACAAACTAGAATCATGCTACAATAAAATAGCCAAGTTTGCTTACACTGTGCTACACTAAAAGAACTAAAATGGCTTGAGCTACCACAGCTACTTAACTATCACCAGCTGGGCACCGCCTACAATATTCTCAAATATCCTGAAAAAAACCCTCATTATCCAACCTACTTATTGTCTATACTGCAAACCTAAGATCCAGTGAAAAATCTCTCCTCTCCATCACCAAGGCTAACAATAATGCAGAGAAAGCGCTCTACTCCCACACCATTGCCAGAAATTGGAACTCTCTTCCCCTATCTGTGTCCACTGCCCCCTCCACATCCATATTCAAAAACTCCCTCAAATCTCACCTTCTTAGTACCTGGTTATGCCCTTGTATCACATAACCCTACCCATACTACTATTAACTCCCCAAACTCCTCTCTGATCACATGCTGGATCTCTGATCCCCAGTAGGCTTGGTCATCTGAAAGGGTACTTTTAACTGTAGAATCTTACTTGATATATTTTCTTCTCTTACCAATGTATAACTGATACATCCACGGTGGTGCAGCGGTAGCATTGTTACCTCACAGCAAGAGGTTCTTCCGTTCAATTCTCTGCTGGAGTGCGGGGAGTGCTTTCTGTGTGGAGTCTGCATGTCCTCCCCACGGTTGGGTGGGCATTCGAAAGACATGCGTAAATGGGCATGCCTTCGTTGAAGGTTGAACATCGAGCTGGCACCTCAGCATTCGTCAAAATCTACTGCCAATCATTAGTGGACCAGAGTTCCGCTGTGGCGACCCCTAACTGGGAAAAGCTGAAAGACAACAACAACAGCCAACATATAACTGATATTGTCTTTTTACCCATGTTCTATATTTTCTTTTACCTGGAGTGTTTTATTAATTTCTTGTTATATTATTATGCTCAACATATATGATAAAACCTGTTTTGTTTATTATGCTGAATGTACTGTAACTAACATTCCCCTGGATTTACGAAAGCTTGCACGGAGAGCAAGAAGAGTGTTGGAGCTCACGCCGGCAATATGTCTGTCGTGCGATCCAGGAACAGCCGGCAGGGGTGAGCAAGTGAGCTGCTAAAGCTACTCTTGCACGGACAGCATCATGGTATGCAAATTACCTCATTTGCTGGTGAAAGCCATGCAAATAAGGTAAATTTGTGATCCAGGAAACACTAACCTGTCCGTGGAAGATTAGTGTTAGCTGTAGAAATGTACTCCGTTGGTAACGGAGTACATTTCTGCAAATAGCTAAACAGAGCTATGACAGCTCCAAATAAAGGATGCATACAGTTGAGGAAGCATGCCAATGGCCAAATATAAGGCCTTTGACATTTTAAAATGTTTAAAAATATAAAATTTAACTTTTTTTTCCCCGATCTCTGATGTTTAAGCATAGCGCAGCACGGCGCAAACGTGTGGCGCTTATAAAAACAAGAAAATAAATTAAAAAATGCCAAAAATAGGCATTTTCACTAAAAAGCTTATTCTGCTATGCAGGTGAATGGCAGGCTGAAGACAACATGGCTACTGGCTAGTGGTTGCTAAGGGGGGGGGAGCTCAGTGTGAGAGATGTAACCATGCATTACTAGGCAATCCTATGCAAATGAGGATAAGGTTAGTGAATCCCAATTTTCCCAAGCATGTGAGGCATGTCCCAAGAATGTAAGCGTAGGAGTAGGTGAGTAGAAGACTAGAATATAGGTGACATCATGAGGAGGTGTGTCAGACAGGCTGTAAGCTAATTGGAGCACAGTGGCTCGTGTTTGCCCTGAGTTGCTCAGGCTTGCAAAGTGGCATGCCTACAGTTGTCCTATTTGAAAACCTCAAACCCAAGGTGCACACTGTTAAAAGGTAGGAAACTCCTTGCAAACATGCACACAGCGTGTGCGCTCATGTGTGTGTGTGTGCATGTTTGCACTTGTTTGTGCGGTGCTTCCCCCGGGCAGAAACAGAAAGGCAAAAGGAAGGAAAACAAGTAGTATGAAGTTAACCACGGAGAACTAGCAGAGCTACCAGGTGATATATATCAGAATCAGCCAATTACACAGGCAGCAGACTAGCCCAGCCCAGCACTTTAAACTCTGCAAACACCACCCCCCCCCCTGTTTTTTCTCAAGAAATCTGCAACATTGCAGTATACAAACAGGGAAAGCTTAAAAAGCTTAAGTCAGACAAAATGTTAGGGGCTGTTCTTGCTGTCATAAACCAACATGTGCAAGGTGCTGAGGGTGGTGATGTTGTGAATGCTGCTGAGCAACCCACAGTGAGGAGACGGAGAAGAGTGTACAGACCCAGGGTAACCTACCAGGGGCTACATGAGCTGGAGATAGTGGAGTGCTATAGGCTGGACAGAGACCTCCTACAGCAAATTGTTGAGCTGTGCCGGCCACGCCTCACACACAGAACCAACAGAGGGGAACCCATCCCAGTGGATACCAAGGTATGTGTTGGCCTAAGAATACTAGCTACAGGTACCTTCTAAAGACCAACTGGTGATATGATGGGGATTTCACAGACATCAGCATCCAGGGTACTCCACCAGTACCTGGATGCCATGTCAGCACATGTCGGTGACCACATATATTTCCCCAATTCCCGTGAGGCATTGGCCAGCAATATGCATCTTTTCCACCAAATAGCAGAATACCCTGAGGTAGTGGGTGCAATAGACTGCACACACATATGCATCAAAGCACCACCCAGTGAGCGGGGTAGGGTCTACATCAACCGCAAGGGCTTCCCCTCCATCAACTGCCAGGTCATGTGCGATGCCCAGGGCATAATAATGAATGTGTGTACTGGCTGCCCTGGAAGCTATCATGATTCCCACATCTGGCTTCTGACGCAGCTGTACCAGAGAATCGCCAATGGGGACATCCCTGATGGTCACCTAGTGGGGGATGCTGGATACGCACTGGAGCCATGGCTGATGACACCCATCAGAAATGCACACACACCTGAACAAGAACTCCATAATGAGGCACATGCACAAACAAGAAACATAATTGAGCGTGTGTTTGTGATGCTCAAGCCATGGTTCCGGTGCCTGGACATATCTGGTGGAGCCTTGCAGTACTCACCAACTACATGTACCCAAATTGTTATGGTATATGCCATGCTATACAATATCATCCTGCAGAAATAGCTGCAGCAGGAACAGCATGGGGCAGGGCCAAACAGCCCCCCACCATTGCCAAGGCCTGCACAGGCACAGCGTGACTCGGAGGAGGAACAACCTGAGCCTGCCCCAGTAGGCAGAAGGAGGTGTGCCCAGTATGCCCTAGCCTTGGCAAAGAAGCAACACATAGCACATACATTGACTCAGTATGAACCCTGGAAATTACACCTCTCTCTGACTCGCACATACAGTAAAAGGGATGCCTAACTTGACACTGCCTATTTTCAAACATGTATAAGGAGTGTACTATGTGTA
The DNA here is from genome assembly GCF_019279795.1 of Protopterus annectens. Lineage (NCBI taxonomy): Eukaryota > Metazoa > Chordata > Ceratodontiformes > Protopteridae > Protopterus > Protopterus annectens. The sequence goes on from NC_056731.1 coordinate 1,416,489,010, forward strand.
TCCGACATAGGCAGCCCTGCAGCACCACCTGAGGCACGAGTGCCTTATTTTAAGCAATATAAAGCACTGCTAAGCACATTTCACCAGTATTCAGCATATTTAAATACAATTGCGCATAGCTGTGCACTGCGCTAACCAGTGCAATGTCGGGCAATGTCAGGCAATGCCAGGCAAAGTCGGGTAAACACACTCATACATGCTTTACTGTTCCTTAACCAGTCAGGTCTGCCCAGTATGAAAATAAAAAGCAGTGACAGGGCTCAAACTCATGATACTGTGCACTATAGTCACAGTACTGAACCACTAAGCCATGACAACATTTCACTGGCACAGACACAACTTAAGTCACTCACACATACCAGTTGGGGGGGGGGGGTCACATACCTAACAGCCACAGCCAGCAGGACAATTGTAGACAAACGCAAACACAAACAAATGCTGTATCATGCCCTCTGAAGAGGCATATGGGTAACTTCCCCCCAGACCTATGCAGACAGATAACATCAGGCCAGGCAGTGTGATGTGGGTTGGGTAGGCTATGAAGTCACAAACTAATATGCATGTAATTGGAAGCTAAGATCTGTAGTACAGCGGTATTCCTCAAGCCAGTACGATAGGCAACAGTACAGACTGAAATGGAGTACCTGACATAGCAGTGCAGGCCTAGCAAATGTGTATAAGTGTCAGGTGTAACCCTCATCCTATGTACACCCACAGTAACAATCAGGTGTGCCCCCCCAGGCAGAAATGTACAAATAATAGTTGTCCCCCCTGTATGTAGAAATGTTGATAAGTCTATGCATGGAAGCCCTGCAGGCACAGCGTGCTTCCTGTCAATGTACAACACAAAGGTGAGTCCTGAAGTAAAAACCAACTTGATTTTTCACACACATATAGTATATATGCCCATAGTAGGCATGCTCACACACTTAAACAAATTTAGCAAATTTCAGTCAGCAACATACTGAAAGGTCATACTGGGCATGCTCACACACAAACAAACGAAGCACATGTCAGTCAACAACATACTGAAAGGTCATATTGGGCATGCTCACACACACTTAGGCCATGTCTGAGTACAGCAGTGGGCCACACATATCTGGAAGTTGCAGTTCTTACTCCAGACACATGTCACTATTCACCAATTCTGCCTTGCGCACACAGTGATATGAAAACATACCCATATAATATATTGGACCCTTGTCATAATCAAATTATGTAATACAAGTACTTAAGTTGTTCAAAGAAAGTTAAAATACAAAGAAGATCAATAAATCTCCGATCAGTATCATCAAGAAACAATGAGCACTCCTAACATTATCCAAGCCAAGCTCTGCCAAAAATATTGCCAAAGATTTCATAGAGAATCATGAAGCTTTCTTTAGCTATGTCATAAATATCAATGTTAACTCATATATGTTCTGAGTTAGTGCAAAGTGTAAATGAATACATGTACACGACTGACATTGCCAACAACTTGTCAGACAGGTTCATATATATTTACCCCCCTCTCACTGACAAAAGGGCCCATTACCATACCTGGAGATTGTGAAAACCCAGAAATTACATATACAATGGTTAAACAGCTCTATCCAAACCTAAAAACACGGCGTCTATGGGATGACATGGTGTCCCTGGCTGTGTCATATGTGAACTCCAAAACAAACAGACTCTGCACCTGAACAGTCTGTTGAGACTCACCCTCTGTACAGGATATGAAATTGTTGAATGGGTTACAGCAATGTTTGGCACACTCCACAAGTGTTGGTGCACAACAGACCATGGGAGCTATTGTCTTATAAGCCTAATAAGCCTGAACTGCAAGGCCATGGAGTCCATCATTATGGAACTCATAAACAGAGCTATTGGGAACCTACAAACACCCAACCCTACCCATTTTGGTTTGGTCAGGGGCAGATCATGGTCCCTAAACCTGCTAGACAGTTTTCAAGGCAGTTACCCAGGACATACATAAATTAAATGAGCTCCGCACGGCCTACATAGACATTGAAAAGTCCTTTTCCAACATCCTACACACATGTCGTATCCACAAAATCAACAACCTGTGCATAAACACGTATGTCATCTGATGGATTGCCAACTGGGGCACAGATAGATCCCACAAGGTAAGAATTGTGGTCTCTCTGTTGGACTGTAAGCTGGTAACAACTGCTGTCCCCCATGGCTCAGTCCTGGGACCCCTCCTGTCTGGTGTATACTATTCAGAAGTACAGTCAAACACACGAGGGCTATAGTTAGCAAAGTTTGTGGATGACTGCAAAAGGTTGTCATAATCAATGTTTGGGACAACAGAGACATCCCTAAAAAGGATCTCAGTCAGACAGATGTGGTGTCAAAATTATGGCCTCGAGCTACAGTCATACAAATACCACATAGGTGCCAACATCCTAAATATGGAGGTAATAATAAGGGATCTATGGACACATGTGGATAGTCATCTCTACTTTCAGAAACACATTCACAAAGTGGACAGAAAATCATGCTATGTGTTCCCACAAATTGCCAAAGTCTTTGCATGTAAGTCAAAGGAGGTTCCCTTTACCCATCAGTCATCAGACCCATCAGAGAGTACCACAACACACTTGTGATGAATCTGACGAGGCTGGATATTCCTAGCCGAGCACATCCGAAATGGTGTACTGTACTCAATGATGGGTCTGATGACTTAAGAGTAGAGGGCCACCACTACCTCTTTTGATCCTGATGCAAACCCTTTGTTGATTAGGTGGGCCACATAGGATTTCCTAATCACTTTGACAACATGGTTGTCAAAGGAAAGCTGACTATCTACTTGTGTCTCAAGATCCCTTATTATCTTGTCAGTTTTTAGGGTGTAACACCTATGTGGTAGTTTGTGGGTACTTTGTTTTCCCCAAAGGGGATTACTATGCATTTTTGCATTGAACTTGAAGGCATGATTCTGACACCACACTTCTGTCTCACAGAGTCCCTTCTGGAGAATATTTGTGTCATCCGGGGAATCTGTTATGGCAAACACTTTACAGTTCCCAGCAAACCTAGTCAACCACAACCTTCCTGTGTAGGCATGTACTTCTGAGAAGTATATACCAAACAGGAGGGGCCCCAGAACTGAACCCTGGGGGACACCAGTTGTTACCGGTTTAGAGTCTGACATGTAGCCAGCAACTCTTAATTTGTGGGATCTATCTGTGAGCCAGTTTGCAATCCATCTTGTGATGTATGGATTTATGCCCAGGTTGGTGAGTTCATCTATGATACCTGACTGGGGAATGGTGTCAAAGGCCTTAACAAGGTATAGGTAGGCTGTGTGGAGCTCTTTTCAATCATATGTAGCCTAGGTAATTGTCTCAAAGAAATCCACCCAGTTCAGGAGGCATGATCTGCATTTGACGAAGCCAAACTGGGTGTGCTCAACTGTGTGAAGGTTCCCAATGTCTTTATTGTTGACTTCCATTATGATTGGCTCCATTGCCTTGCAGATGAGACTCGTCAGGCTCATAGAGCAGGAATGCCAAGGGTCTGTTGTGGCCCCACCCCTGTGGAGTGGGAAGAATGTTGTTGTGCAACATTCTATGGGTACATATCCTGTAGAGAGGTTGTAGAGAGAGGTGCAGGTATCCTTGATGAATATGGATACATCACTGCCCTATGTGCTATGATCCAGGTTCTGATGCTGGAAGGTATGGAATGAGTAGCATCCTGGTAGTGCTGGTGTGCTGTCTGGAGCCTTGCACTAGGTTTCTGTTACTGCACATATATCAATATTCTCCATACTGAGAAGTGCCTGGAGTGTGTGCATTTGGAGGCTGAGACTTTTGGCAATGAGTAGCATTTAGCTCACTTTGTGGTTATTTGCATTGGTTACGAGGTTTGGTTTGTCCTGAGTGACCAGTGTTCCACACCTGAAGTCAATGCCTCATTGGTCCAATCTGACCATAAGCTAATTACCCTAGATATCCACATTCTGCCCCCACCCCCCATTAAGGAAACCATGGTAAAAAATTTCTCCAAAGCCAGCTTCATGCTTCTTAAGACAGAAGTGGTGAACTTCATGACACCCATGCAGATGGACAATACAGTTACGACTACTGAATCCTACACAATTGCACTTTATAAGCACTTACATAAATGCATAGATTGTGCTATCCCAAACAGAACCAAGACACTATCCTCCAAAAAAGGGAAGACAATCTGATGGTCCCCTGCCATAAACAAACTGAACAACAGAAGGAAGAAACTGCTGCAAAAGAGAGTAAAATCCCATGAGTGTAGGAGCTCCATGGTCAGCCTCAGTAAGATGCTGCCGTCCCTGATAAAATCCTCCAAACCTAGTTATGAAAACAAAATCGCCACTGATTCTAAAGACAACCACAAAGCATTCTATAGCTATGTCAAGAATCTCAATGGCAACACTCAGATCTGCTCTGAGTTGCAGCACAATGGCACTAAATATACAGACCCAACTGATATTGCCAACAGATAGGCAGATAGGTTCAGTGCTAACTTTACCCCACTCTCACCCATTAAAGAGCCCATCTCTATACCGGAAGAATGCTAAGTTCCTGTAATCATGGCTGCACAGGTAAAAAACACACTCTCCAAAGCCAGGAACACAGCATCCATGGGACCAGACAACATCCCAGGTTGCGTTCTACATGAACTACAGAACGAACTGGCACCCCAACTAAGTACCATGTTCAGTCATAGCCTCACCTCAGGCTTTGTGCCTGCTGAATGGCGCACAGTGACGGTTATCCCACTCCACAAGGGGGGAGCCACCACGGACCCCGGGAACTACCGCCCCATTAGCCTGATGAGCCTGGTCTGCAAGGCCATGGAACATATCATCATGGAACTTATAAACAAAGACATTGATAATCTCCAAACTCTGGACACCACCCAGTTCGGGTTTGTAAAAGGCAGATCATGTCTCCTAAACCTGATAGACTTCTTTGAAGCAGTCACCAAAGCCGTAGACAAGGGTAAGGTGGTTCACACAGCCTATCTAGATCTAGCCAAGGCTTTCGACACCATCCCCCACTCTGGAATTATAGATAAACTCAGTAAACTAGGTATAAATCCCTTTGTCACAAGATGGGTTGCCAACTGGCTCACCGACAGAACCCACACTGTGAAAGTAGCAGACTCCAAATCCGACTTCAGACCAGTGACAAGTGGAGTACCACAGGGTTCCGTCCTGGGTCTTCTCCTGTTTGGTATCTACTTCTCTGAAGTACAGGCTAACACAGAAGGTCTTTAGCTAATGAAGTTCACAGATGACTGCAAACTAGGAGCCATAATCGAAACTCCTAATGATGTGGACATCATACAAAAGGGCCTCACTGAGACAGATGCCTGGTGTCAAAGCCATGGCCTCAAGCTCAATGCCAAAAAGTGCATTGTCATCCCCTTTGGTAAAAACTCTGTACCCATGAACTACAACATAGGCGGTAGTATACTTAACACCAAAAGTGTGATAAGAGACCTTGGGACACAGGTGGACAGTAGCGTCTCTTTTGATAATCACATCGCCACAGTAGTCAGGAAATCCTCCTATGTGGCACACCTCATCACAAAAGGTTTCTCATCCAGAAAAAAAGAGGTCATTGTTCCCCTCTACTCATCACTCATTAGACCCATTATAGAATACAATGCCCCTTTTGGTATGTACCTCACAAGACATCTACAACAACTGGAAAAGCCGCAGAAATACCTCACAAAGAGGATTACCGGCCTCAAACAGATGCCCTACACAGACCGTCTCAAAAAACCCCAGCTTTACTCTGTCACATATCGCCTACTCAGAGGTGATCTCTGCCAAACCTACAAAGCTATGTCAAACCCAGAGCTGTTGGACATGCTCCACTTAAAGAAATCCCAATCCCTCCGAGCTACACGCTCTAGGGAACTAAACCTTGTCACCACAATAAACAGAACATGCTGGAGGGATAAATTCCTGTCCCAGAGACTTCCCATACTCCGGAATAAACTACCTATATATATATATATATCAAACAAAGCTCCTCATTAGCACTCTTCAAGAAAAATCTTGATGATTGGATGGGAAATAGGAAATTCACCCCGGGGATCCCCTCTGTGGCTCTGCTCGACAGTTGCACTGGAAAATAATTTTCTTGGGTGGCAAAAGCCAGGGTACCTTTTTAGGCTGGGCTTGTATTGTTCCCAGGGCCGATAGCCTAGTACCTACCTATGAACCTATGAACCTTTGAGCCTTGCCTAAAAAAGGTAATATGGGGACAGCAAGAACCTTGGCCAATATTCAGAAGCATAGGGGTGATAGGTGCAAAACATATCTAGCGAAGCAACAAGGCATGTCTGTCATGTCATCCCAGGCAGACAGAGACTGGATACCCTTTGAATGACACCAGAAGTTCAGCCAATTGTTGAAGTGTATCATCTTTCTGTTATATTGCAATATCATGTAGGTGATGGTAAGATGCTACTCAAGGTCAGGGTCATACCAGCCTGGACTACATGATCATACAGCTACTATATATCTCTTGTCATGTTGTCCTGGGAGTTATGTCTCAGATAATTCACACTGACATGTACAAAGACCGCATCATATATGTACCTGTTCTGGAGTGATCTAAGTGCTTGTGTTATGTGGCAGATCATAACACCTGACAGACAACTGACAGTAACCTTCCCCTTGTCCAGCCTAGCGAGTGGAACATCTGTGTGCCTGACTATGAAGTCACCTATTACTAGTGTGTTGGGTATGTTGCTTTGCCTTAGGACCTGTTGTGAGGCACACTGCATTGGTGTATTATGTGTTTTTTGGCATGTGCTTGGAGGTGCATGTTGCTTGCTTGTCTGCTTAGGAGGACACTCTCTCTTTTTCAGATTAATATTTGTATTCTCCGAGTATGGTAATGTGTATTTATGTGTATGTTTTGCTGGTGCTTATATTGTAGGTCTATGTGAGACTGTTGGTGTTGTGCTTGTATGACCCTACTCCTCTTGACTGTATTGTCCAGTATTGGGTTGACAGAGCTTAGCCACCGGTTTGATCCTGTGTGTGCCAGCATGTGGTGCATCAACACATATATGATACAGTCATGGCCTATGCATACAATACACTCACAATACACCTAGTATGATAAGCCTGCTGAGGTTAGCAAATGTGATAAAAACCTTTGCGCAAACTGTCAGTGAGTAATGTCTGTATTGCACCCTGTAACTCCATTTGCTTGCTGAAGTGTAAAGAAGTACTTAGTTTGGATTAAGAACCCCGCACTTGCCAACTGTGTATGTGTGTATCTGTCTCTCCCTGGAGAGAGAGCAACCTTTTTGGAGACTACTCACACCCCTTAAAAGTGATATACTCATCTTTGTCAAATATGATGATGTCATCATCTTACAAATACACCTGTGGGAAGGTGAAATCTCAGTAACGGGTGTAGCATGTCATGTAAATGTGTACTACTGTAGTATCATAATGTAGTTAGGTGGGGGTTTGAATCCTACACTTGCTAACTGTGTGTGTGTGTGTCTCTGGGGAAGGAGCAACCTTTTTGGAGACTACTCACACCCCTTAAAAGTGAAATACTCATCTTTGTCAAGTCTGATGATGTCACCACCCTACAAATATACCTGTGGGAAGGTGAAATCATAGTAATGTGTATAGCACGTCATGTAAATGCATACTGCTATAATATCATAATGTAGTTAGGTGGGGGTTTGAATCCTGCACATGCCAACTGTGTGTGTCTCCCTGTGGAGGGAGCAACATTTTTGGAGACTACTCACACCCCTTAAAAGTGATATACTCATCTTTGTCAAGTCTGATGATGTCACCATCCTACAAATATACCTGTGGGAAGGTGAAATCCCAATGTGTATAGTGCATCATGTAAATGCAAACTGCTGTAGTATCATAATGTATTTAGGTAGGAGTTTGAATCCTGCACTTGCTAACTGTGTGTGACACCGTTGGTCAATGTGGAGTGGGTTTTGATTTTTCTAGTGTATGACATATCACAATGACAACTGTATGTGCATAACACATGTAAGGTAGCTGTGGGGCAAAGCCATATACATACATGCAACCTCAATTATTTCATAGGTGGTTACTCTGCTTTCTCCATGAAAGCATCTGTTATCTTTGCCAGAGCGTGCTGGTGCTTTCCAGACCTTGGGTCACTTCTGTATGCTTGTGACAAACTTAGTCACTGTAGTGATCCCTGGGCTACGACTTCTGTTTCGCATCCACCCATCATGGTTTCTATTGAAGAGTGTGAGTGAGGGTTTATGCTTGAAGTATATTTGAATCCTGTTCCAAAGCAAGCAAAGTCTGGCAAAGATGACTAATCATTATAGGTGTGCAACAACCTCTGCATCTGCATGCAAACCTTTTATTGCTTATGTGCTCCACAGAGGGATTTCCAAAACCCTTTGGTAATGTGATTATCAAAGGAGAGATGACGAAACACATGGGTCTATGTATACATTAGTACCTGTTCCACATTTTGGGGGCTACTACCTATGTGGTACTCTGGGGATACTTTGTTTTCTAAAAGTGGATAACTATGCTTTCTTTGGCTTATAGATTTACAGCATGATTTTGACACCAGGTATCTGTCTCTATGATACCTTTTTGGAGGATGTGTGTGTCATCTGGAGAATAAAGTATAGCCCACAGTATGCATTTTCATCAAACGTGGGCAGACATATCCCTACTGTGTTTGCTTGCACCTAAGAAAGCTATATGCCAAACAGGAGTGGTCCCAGGACTCAGTGCAGGTGAATACCACTTGTTACTGGCATAGAATTGTACATGGAGGCTGCAAATGTTACTGTGTGTCCTACATCTGTGCATCAGTTGTCAATCCATCATCATAACAATCGTTTATGGTCAGTCTGTTGAGGTTATGTATAATAACAGAATGTGGGATGGGTATGAATTGCTGGTGAGCTATAGCTTGGCTGTGTATGCCTTCCATCGCCCCAGGAGGCTCCCTCACCTATAGCCTTGTTAACTGGCTTGAAGTCTACTAAGTGTAGGAGCCATGATCTGGCCATTAGAAAACCTAAGTGGGCATGGTGCAGTGTTTGCAGGTTCATAATGTCTCTGTTAATGAGTTCCAAAATGCTGTGCTCCATAGCCTTCCAGATAACATTTGTCTGGCTTATAGGGTGAGAGTTTCCAGGATCTGTTGTAGCTCTACCCTTAATCAATTCATGTTAAGATTTGCACTGGGTGTGACGAGGGTGGACAGGATTAGGAATAAGTAAATTAGAGGGTCAGCCCAGGTTTGAAGGTTAGTAGACCAAGCCAGATATGCAGGATTACGTTGGTTTATACATGTGCTGAGGAAGGATGCAAAGTATATTGTGAAATAGATGCTAAGGATGAAACCGCCAGGAAACAGGAAAAGAGGAATGCCTAAGATGAGGTTTATGGCTGTGGTAAGAGAGGACATGCAGGTGGATGGTGTGACAGCGCAAGATACAGAGGGCAGGAAGAAATGGAAACAGATGATCTACTGTGGTGACCCCTAATGGGAGCATCCGACAGGAGAAGAAGAAGAAGACGTTGTAGCTCAACCCTTGTGGACTGTGAACACCATTACCGTGTGTCATTCCACAAGTATGTAACCTGTGTAGAGGCTGCATCTGAACAGAGTGTTTAGGTGAGTGGTGACTTCATATGTCAGCTTGTGTATGACACAGCCAGGGACACTGTCCAGTACCATTGCCACTGTGGTTTGGACTTTGGTAAAGAGATGTTTTAACTAGAGTGTCTGTGAATCATCAGGTTTTACATTCTTCAGGTCTGGAAATGTGGCCCTTGTGTAATGACAGGGTGGTGAAATCCGCATTCAAACTATCTGACAAGATATTGGTAATGTCAGTCAGATAAGTGTACTTTGTGACCATTTACATTAACTGTGATCCAATCTGGGATTTCCCCTGTAGATTATAAACAACACTAAAGAAAGCTTTTAAAAAAAATTTATATTTTTTGTCATTGACCGGATTCCTTATAATGAAAAATGGGGGGATACAAAGATACTTTTGGAGGTTCAGGAGTGTCTTTGGCAGTTAAGGCTTGATGCCTCTAAATTTCCAGGCATCAATGAACATATTTCAATTTCTAGTATACTAAAATATAAGTCCATTCAAATATAATGTTTTTCAAATTCATGTAGGTTTTTTAAATATTTTTACAAGGTATTAAGATACCTATGATTTTGTATAACATAAGGTTGATATATTTCACTTTTATCATACACATTACAATCAAATTTATAAATTTACAGATTCATTAATTTAATTTTTATATTCACACTAACATTAATATCAGCTTTAATTTCGCATTTGTCTCAAGGATATATTTATATACATATTTTTTATATATTTTTTATATTTTATATTACAACTACATTATTTTACACAATATTATGTACTGTTATGAAATCTGTCCTATAGTAGTAATTTAGGTGGTTACCACAGCAGCCTCATATTTGGTTATAGTCACAGTGTTTTGGTATTTATTTATTGGTTACAGTTTAGTGTTTTACAACAGTGTACACATTTAGTGTCGTTCTTTTATTCTGTTGGCTTATTTATTTATTTATTTATAATACTAACAGAATATATAAAAGCATGTGTGGTTGTTTTTTAGGTCTTTGAAGAGGTTTATTATACAACATGCAGTTAGATAATATATACATACATGTATACATTTTATTGTTTATTTTAAGTTTGTATTGTTTAGTTAAAACACATTTAATATTTATAGTTGAGTTTAATAGGTTTCTCTCATTATATAACTTTGGATGCTAAATTTCTAGAGTAATTAACGAATTGTATAGGGTGATTGGTTAATCACATTGGAGGCATGTGCATTTTAAAGTATAAGTACCAGTATATGAATGTTATAACAGTTCATTCTCATTTTTACTCTGAATATGCCCTATATTGTAAAGGGAGAAAGCGCTTAGAATTGTCTTTGTTGGTCTTATCAGTTTCATTAAAGGGGTTGTGACGGTCTACCCTGGCTCAGTTTTTTGTTACTAAAGAAAGCTTTAGTGTTGTCTTTGGAATCCTTGCCAATTTGTATTTTGAAGCGTGCCTTGTATGATTAATGAGGGCTTGTATTTTCCCAATGATACTGTCCAGAGAGGTTATCCCTTCTTGGTATGTAACTCTTTTTTGGTACAACTTCACACCTTCTATTATATATTTAGTTTATGGCAGGGGTCCATGAGACTAATGCACTTTTACTGTATAAGTAAGAATTTCTTGTGTTTGTGATAGCACAGTCCATGCAACCCTGTAGGTGAACAGTGTGCATTACTAAAGGATTATGCAGCTGGGACAGTGTTAACCTTAGTAATGCAAACCAATGACAGATAGCAACAACAGCATCACCCACAGCACAGTATCAACCCATGTCATGCACACACATGCGGACTCAAGTTCCAAAATGTGTGTAGTACAATGCATACTGGCCACCAATATAAACTATGGAGTGTTAACACTGGCCAATACAGGGCACGTCACCCTGCCCATGTGTCCAATATGCATGTACATGCAGACAGTGCACCTCCACCATGTTCACAAATGGACACCTGCAAACCTGTGTTGCACACACCCCACACTTACTGTCCACTGTATAACACATGCTGACACAGCTACACACATCAGCCAAGTGGCACATGAGCAAACAAAACACAATTGGAATAAACACTGGTGAAAACAATACAGCATTGCTAATTACAGCTTTAATGCATCATGCCTGCTCAGCTACACCTTCAAGGATATCATTACACTTTACTGCTGACAACATGCTACACATCCAACCATTGCTATACTTTATTGAAGTCATCCTGTGCATCAGCACCATGTTAGCCTGTTCCTGCATCAATGTTACAGATGACAGGAGGTGGCACAGGTTTCATCATATGCACAGGGTGTGTTGTTGGTTTGCCAGAGGCCTACACTGAGCCATACAATTGACACGTGTGTGTGAGGGCCATAAGTACTGTTATGGGCCAATGTTGATGTCATGTGTGTGGATATGTGTTTGCCCTAGGTTTCTGGTTTATGTCTATGTGTCTGCCATATATGGGGATTTGTGCGACAGCTACATTCTGTACATGGCGGGCTTTACAGATCACCATCTCTGGCCATGGATACGGAACCTGTGCCTGGCAGGGGTGCTACAGACACTATCAGGTACTAATCCAGATTGGGTACTATCCGAAGAGGTTGACAAATGTTCACTGGATCCAGGTCCCTGTTGGGACTGGCCAGAGCCACGTGCACGTGGTCTGCTAGGATGGTCTATGGACAGCCCCCCAACATTGCTGGGGCTGGTACTGGCACTACAGGAGTGGCTGTGACTTGCTGGATGTCCACGGCAACCTCCAGCTAGTGATGTTGCGGGCATACATTCACGTCAATGTCTCAATCATCCCACACAGTCCTGACACATGGACATGACATTGTGGAGGACATCCAATGTCTCACCCCAACGTCTATCAATGACCTCAGTGTAGTTACATATGGCAAATGCTAGGTCACGGATACTGTCATTTACAGAGGTGTAATGAGCCCTCTGTGCCCTTAGCCCCTTTCTGGTGTACCACTCCATTTGTGTCTGTGCCTCCATGACAGCCTGGAACATGCATGTGGTAGAAAGAGGTGTGGCACATCTGCCAGGGGCATGATGACCAGCAGTGCTCTGACAAAAAACCCTGAGCATCTGCCTATGTGGTACCATTCCAGACATCTGGCTATGGCTGCTGTGTCCTGATACATGTGCCATAGATACCACACTGTCCTGGCCAGTGCCAACCGTACACTGTCCCTCGGCTAAGGGCAATGGTGATGATAGATGTACAGGCTGTATGACTGTGTGCATGGATGGGGTGGAGACTTGTGTACTGTCAATTGGTGGCCCAGCAACAGACCCTGACAAACCTGCCTGTGCCTCAACACACCTATCCTCATGATCACTGTCTGTCTCAGTGACATCAGGTTCCCTGCTGTACTGAACCAGCCCCACCTCACCACCTGTGAGAGGAAAACAGGAAACACACTTTAAGATCTGAACATGACTTCAGACCACATGCACACATGCACACATACAAAACTACAATCCTCCCAAAAGCAGACACACACAACACCAGCAATCACAGAACATACACAATAGCAGGTGATGGTGGAGTACAATATCACAAGCAAAACAGTCATATCACACCTGTCAGCATGCAGGACATGTGTTGCTCAACAGCATGCCGTGCAAGTGTAGTCAATCCTTGTTACTAACAGTATACATGGCTTTGATGCATGTGTGTTGTTATTCGGTGATGGCCCTCCCCCTGGAACACAATGCATACACGGACACAACATTGCTGTGCAGGTATTCATAACCCTGTGATGTACTGTGCACCATAAATCACAGGTGTACATACCATTGCTGGATGTGTATCTGTGTGTCAGATAGGTATCCAATGCTGATTACAGCCTCTGTGTCTTTAGCAACTAATTGTGGACACGTGTTAATTGTGGGCACAATATTTAGCACATGCATGATGAGTATTCACACAACATCATCAGTGGTGCATGGATAACTGATAGAATACCATTCAGCCACATACCCAATGTATGGTACATATGGTGAGTGTAGATCATATCGTGGACATGCCAGTCTCATCTATGACATGGCATGCTAAAACACGACTGTATATTTAAACACTACACATACACAATATGTGTCATATGACCTAGCCACTCAATAGCATCACAAGACATACATGTGTCAGTTGTGCAAATGGTGATTGGTATGCATACTGTTTAGAGGTGCATATGTGTGCACACATGCATCATTATGATGTGTAGCAATGACAGCTATGTGTAGTACTGGAGTTACAATAACTGGATGGGGTATAGTACCATAGGTCATCATCATGAGGCATCAGGTGGTCACTCAAGGCTACAAATGGTTCACAAACCAGCACAAATCATGCTGTGCCGGAACTGTACTACCTTGGCTAAATTCACCATTTCACAACCAGTTGTTATGTGATTTTGTAAGGAGGCCAATAAGGAGCATTCCCTGCCATGAATGTGTACTGTGTTGCAGAGTGTTTAAATGCCCCAGGATAGGCCTCTACCCCTCAGGTATATTATGTGTAAGGTGTGGATGAGATTTTGGATACTGGAGTGTGTCTTTACAGAGGGTTTGGGAATCCTTTATGTGTAGCATGTTAAAATGCTCTGTGTATGACATAGATGTGTATGTTATGTGCATGTTGAGTATCGACTGTGCCTATTCAATGGTCACTACAGTCTAGCCACATTTGTTTGAGATGGTCTGGGTATTGCATGTGTTTGAGGCTGCTAATCACATTAGTGAGATGTGCATGCTCTTACACCAAACATGCACAGCATGCATTATGGGTAGGTGTGTTACATGTGTACATGGCCTACACCTTAACTATGACATGCACTTTTTATTTCCAATAATAAATGTAGAACACACTCACCAGCATCTGTCTGCTGCCTTGATGTCACCCCAGAGGTACCTACATAGAGATGAGACAGTTTGTCAGTGGCCACAACTGCGGCATTGCTACTGTGTGTTTGCAATCTTACAGTACAACAACAGTTTACATTCACAGGGCTACAGCTTATATTCCAAATGATCAGTATTGCACAACAACAGGCTCCACATCTTTGAATGACACACTCCACATCTCACATATGCATGATCTGCCAATACAGATAACAGTAGTCTACAGATATGCAATGTTACCTGCATTCTCCATGTGTGCTTGCTGGGTGGCTCCAACCTCCAACATGGTGTATGTCTGCTGCTGTTGTTGTTGGGCAGGTGCCACCAGACTCATGAGCAGCTCCTCCACTCTGGTAAGGGGGGGGGAGGTGTATGCTAGCACCACCACCTATTGCAAGCTGTTCTGTAAGCACATCAGCGGCACGCTGACGGACATGTCAGAGAAGATCACTGCAGTGGTGGCGTACCTGCTCATATATGCGGTTATGCAGGCCTACCTCATTGACCCTGTGGACAAGATCTTGCCTCATTGCAGTACATTCCTGCTGATCCTGGCTGGTTCATGAAAATAGCACACTGTAGTGCTGAATCATGATGCTAGTGATGATATTATCTTCATTCCTACTGTAACTTGGGTTCCTGTGGTGGGCCATGATCCCTGGAAGATATAAATACAAAAATATGTCTGAGCAAGTCATATGGCACATTTAACATTATACAGTACAGGTTTCACTGAACTGCTATATATATGTATATATATATATATATATATATATATATATATATATATATATATATATATATACACACTTACATACAGAATACAATATGTTGTACCTGAGCACAGATTACAATAATTACTCACACACATATATCTACATGTTGGAGTACATTTTCTGTAGTGCTGTATGACTGTACTGGATGTTATGTTTGTGAATACATAAATGATATGTATATCTGAGATGGCTTAGTGGCAAATCACATATGCTGTGATGTGAATGGTTGTGGGATTTTTTCTAGTAAATTTATTATTTTATTTATTTATTTGCATTTGTTAACCAGGTTGGTCCAGCTGGGTAAGAATTACCCTTTATCAGAGGAGACCCGAGGGGAAAAGCCTCAAACAGACATACAAATACATACGAAAAGAGACAAATTAACAATATTACAGAGGAAAACAATATTATGGGTACAAACAATGAAAGTTTGAGAATATGAGTAAGGTAGGCCAGAGGCATGCATGTAAAAGATTTATGAAAAGGTGTTCTGAGCAAGATCTCTGAATTAAGTTAAAGTAAGCAAAGAAATGATGATTTAGGTGTGGAGTTAGTAGTGTGGGAGTTTTAGGTGGGAGCATATGAAGGACATTCCCATTTGGAGGAGAGATGGGAGAGAAGCATGGATTTGAAATTGTTGTGGTTAGGTATATTACGTAGTGGTGTGGGGAGATTGTTCCATAGTTTGGCTATAGTGTGGGATAGTAGTAGTTTACCAGCTGGGTGGATGGGTTTGTGTACATGCAGGAGGTTTTGGCCTGTGGATCTCAGAGTGCACGGGTAGGTGTGTAGGGTGTTAGAGATTTAGCAAGAGAGGGGCATTCTGCTGGTTTAAAGATGAGTTTGTGGGCTGTTGTAAGTTGTAGGTACTTTAGGTGGTTGTGGAGTTCTAGCCAGTTTAGGGTGTGTAGGGAGTGACAGTGATGGGAAGAGTTCTTAGAATTGGTTGCAAATTTGCAGATTTTGTTGTAACAGGCCTCAAGTTTAGCATGGAGTCCGAGTTGTAGGTTGGAGAATAGGGGAGCACCGTACAAGAGAGAGGGGAGAAGGAAGGTAGATGCAAGGGTATGACGGGAAGATGGAGTAAGGTAGCAGTTGTGTCTGTAGAGGAGGCCGATTTTCTGGTGGGTTTTTTTGATTGCTGAGAGGATGTGGGAGTCAAGGTCAGGGGCTACAGATGGAATAAGGCACATTTCAGCACTTGCAAGTGGGTTTTCAGAAGGGTGAGCACAGCTTATGGAAGTTTAGCAACCTATAAGCTAACCGAGAGAGAAACACTGTAACTGCCACTTATCACTGCTCACCCCACAACTGCTTGAAAGTGCCTTGCTCACTCTCTATCCAATGAACCATGTTCTGCACAGCAACAAAATAAAATCACTGTATAAGACTACACAAGAGTACCTGGCACATGGTATGCAACATGATGCACCACCTAGCCACAGCAGATATACATCAAGCTGATGTGTAAAGAAATATATCATCCATCACAATCAGTGTAAGGTCCAGTAAATGTATTAATATTATACCACACAACTTAATGCCAAACGTGTGGCCAAAATATGTGTACAATTGGGAATATAGGTCACATACTGCTGTAGTACACTATGAATGTTGCTAGATACACAGTTATATGTATTACCACACATATGTCAAAGGACATGTTACAGGCATACCCACACACACATCAGACATAATTACAGGACACAAAGGTATGACAACCCAGATAAGCTTTTAGTGTGTACTATACAATACTGTGTGTCAGTACTTACACAACCTTAATCTTGAGAAATGTAATCTGTGATGAATACAGGGACCACACAAAACAGTGGATGCAAGCAATGTGGACATACACCACACTTTGCTGTACAGGCCCAGAGCTTCAGTTAGTACTACAGTACACACAGGATTTGCGTTCAACATCGGTACCAATCAATAATCATAGATGTAGTGCTTTAGCCTCCAATGACACACCCTAGTTAAAACCAAGGGAATTAATCACACTGTATGCAATAGCACTTGTTCTGCCTAGCAACAGAATACACAGCTTTTGCTAGGATCAAAGCAAGGACCCAGAATACCATAACATAAACAGTTTCCCAGTAAGCTATCCCACAGATACATATCTTTGACGTATTCACAAACATATTGACCATCACAGTCAGTCAACAGTACAGAGAATCTATTGCAACAAGTAGATGTAGGTGTATATGAGTATATATAAATATATCTATATCTATATATATATATATATATATATATATATATATATATATATATATATATATATATATATATATATATATATATATATATATATATATATATATATATATATATATACATGTGTTTGTGTGTGTATATCTGTTTATATCTATATATATATATGTATATATATATATATATATATATATAATATGTATATATATAAATATATATATGTATGTATACATATACACATCCATTTGTCTATATATATATATATATATATATATATATATATATATATCTAGAGGCACATATACATTTCAGCTTTCATAGTGAGAATATCAATTATACAAAGGATGTAAGGTGCACAGTAATGTAATAACATCACACAGTCTTGGGATAAATGCACTGAAGGTGTTCACAGCCCAGGTAGCTTTATCAGGCCTTACTGGCTTCAACATTGCAGCTGCGGTGGTGGTGCTGCAGTAGCGTTGTCGCCTCATAGCAAGACATTGTCCCGTTCGATTCTCAGCTAGAGCGTCTTCTGTGTGGAGGCATACGTGAATGGGGCATGCCTTTGTTGAAGGTTGTGCATCAGGGATGGTAACCCGGTATGTAAAAATCCACTACCAGTCATTAGTGGACCGGAGTTCTGCTGTGGCGACCCCTAACCAGGAAAAGCTGAAAGACACAAACTGGCTTCAACATTGCAAACTGAATGAACCACCCACAGTGTTTAACCACCACATGTCCTATACCAGCACTGTATGCTGTCTTGTTTGTCATACACTAAAACCTACATACATTCACCAACATATATATCTCCCTCCTTCGCAAAAAGTTGCAATATGTCCCCTGCTCTATGCACATATACAGATGTGAATATATCTTCTTCTTCTTCTTTCGTCTTTTCCCAGTTAGGGGTCGCCACAGCGGATCACCTGTCCGCTCATGATTGGTAGTGGAGTTTTACAGTGTCGAGTTGCCAGCCCGGCGCCCAACCTTCTACAGAAGGCACACACACTCACACCTAGGGCCAATTTAGAGTGTCCAATCCACCTACTGCATGTCTTTGGGATGTGGGAGGAAACCGGAGGAAACCCACGCGTCCACAGGGAGGACATGCAGACTCCGCACAGAAGGCACCCCAGCCAAGGATCGAACCGGAGAACCTCTTGCTGTGAGGCGACAATGCTAACCACTGCACCACCATGGCCACCCACAGATGTGAATATATATGACACATATATATTTCTGTGTATGTGTGTGGCATACACAGACATGGTCCTCACTGTTTTAAGTCCCTGGACCTCACAGCTGAACTGTTGGGCCTTGCTGCAACACAAACAGGTGTCACATATGAACACAGACTAACATTAGGGGGGGTATATATGGCAACAGATGCTAGATAAGCATACTAGACTGCTACAGCAGTTGCCAGTGCTAAGCTACACTTTAATATGACTATGATGCATGTGTTGTTCTGTCACACCCATGTTTATATAATGTCAGCGCTAATCCCCCCAACAGCCATTGGCCATACTACTGTACAGAACACATATAAAATGGATCAGATCTTTGACATTTAATGCTGAGCTACACATTTTACAGGTATGTCCCACTGCCCACAGGTACACACAGTATTGTCCATAGCAGTAGTTAAGCAGAACATCTGTGCAGAAAGAAGTACTGCTGCCACATATGAATGTTTCACATTATGTAGACTATTCTTCAATAACATCTACTACATGCCAGTAAATACATATGTGTCACATACCTTTCATTTGTATAATTTGGTAATATTTATTTTTCTTTTTCTCTCTCTCTCTCTCTGTCTCTCTCTCTCTGTCAGTCTCTGCAATAGAGTGATTGAGTTTATTGGCAGAGATTGCAACCTGCTTTTGTAGGAATTGCACATGAGCATGTGATGGCCTCTGCACCAATTAGTGCCCACCATTTGCTAATTGCATGCAGCCTGCTGTGCAGTAATTGAAGTAATCACTGTCATAGCAACTCAGTACTATAAATTGCTGACTCATGTAGGCGTGGCCCTTTCAGCTTTCCAAGATGGAGATCATCCTTGTTTGGTGTGGACATCATTGTTTAAGACAGAAAGTTGGTATAGTTCTTATATCAGAAGACCCTGCACACACAGGTATATTCTACATTTGGGAAGGGTTACAGAAGTACAGAAAGTGTAAGTAGTATTGTGTGGATTTTATCTTGCTGGAATTACAGAGTTGCTGTGTACATGTTAGTTTATCAAGGCATGTAGTCTGTCTGCATAACTCCCAACTGTGGACCTATCCACATGATAGCCAGAGAATAGCCTGTTATTTTTTGTCTGTGCACCACACAGGTCTTTTCAGCAATAGAGCAATGGCATTCTTATAGTTGGTTGCTACCAGTACATGGCTACATCCATTTGTATTTCAGTGTTTTATTCCTACATAAGGGTATGTTTCCAAAACTCCTTCCAAAGCTATTTGCACAGGGTGTAACAGCAGAAAGGCTAATATGCCTCTGTGTTTCTGCCTCTGCCAGACCTCTCAACCAATCAGGTACATATTTGAACAGAATCAGGGAAAAGTCAAGAAAAACTCAGGGACAATCAGGGACACCTTTAAATATTAGTGCCATTAAGTTGAAACATTGAGAGAATCAGAGCATATGAATTAATACATATTTTCTGAAGTAAAAGAAGTGTCTAACTCTTAATTATTGTCATTATTCATTAAGTGTAATTCACCACCTTTCTGCCCAAAGTCAGTAGTTTTAGGAGGGATTCAGAGGGACAGAGCTAAAATTTGGGTCAAAATCAGGGACATCCCTGAAAATTAGGGACAGTTGAGAGGTATGGCCTCGGCCCTAAACAGATATGCCAGTATTTGTCCTGCTGTGATACTGTGTGGGGTTGTAAGGTGATGGTGTAAAATGGTATAAAATTATTTCCTGCTAGAATGACTGTTTCTCTTATGACAGTCATGTAATGTAATCCCACAACAACTGTTGGTCAAAATCCACAGAACAAGTTATGTGGTATGGTATTCCGAATTTTCCTTTACATTCACTCATTCTGATGCATGATATAATTATTTAAGCACCAACTTGATGTATATCTACCATGGCTTTGTGGTACTTCATGTTGTATAGTTTGTGCAAGGTCCAGGGTTCGAGACTTACAGAGGTGTTTTATTTTGTTCCTGAGCAGAACAAGGGCCCTCACATACAGAGTGATTAAGGCACTTTTAAGCAGTTGTAAGTGGGTTTGCGTGGGTTTGTGCAATGCTGCTCATTGCTTAGCCAAGCGCAAACCCACGCAAATCCGCTAACTACTGCTTAATAGTGCTTACTCCCTGCTCACCCCCACACTAATTTCTTTGAAAGAAAAGAAAAATGGGGAGATAGGAAAGTGATGAAAAAGGGGCACAAAGAGGGAAAAACAGTATGTAAAATAGCTCGGGATGTGCAGGACAGGAGTAAGGAAGGTCCATAGCTGCCCATTTCTTCAACAGCAACAGCTGTGCATATGCAATAAACTTGGAGGTAGAGGGGTGAGGACAACAAAGTATGTTGTAATGCCAATGAAACAACATTTAATGTGTCCAGTGGACATGTGTGCAAAATGGGCAGCTATGTATGGGGCGTATTTTTTTTTTTTGGGGGGG
Organism: Protopterus annectens; assembly: GCF_019279795.1. Lineage (NCBI taxonomy): Eukaryota > Metazoa > Chordata > Ceratodontiformes > Protopteridae > Protopterus > Protopterus annectens. Next base: position 1,416,510,216 of record NC_056731.1, read on the forward strand.
GGGCAAATTGCCTTTTTTTTTTCAGGTGAGAGTGGAATGTGGGGTAGGGAAAGTAGGTATATTTGGGGAGGTAGGTTGGGGAGGTAAACAGACAAGACAAACAAGATGCATACAGGGGCGATATATGACACATGTGGTGGGTGAATACCTTTGACGGAGAGGGATGTTTGGAAATCGCAAGCCCATGAGCCCCCAGATGGAAACAGTGGGACTGAGGTCCTCACCTATGGACAGTCACCACTGCACCTTCATGGACCAGAAGGTGGCTGTGCTGGGGGTTGTGTAGGAGGGGCAGGCTGACCCATGAGTTGCACCACTCGGGCCTCAAGCTGGCGTAGAGGTTCTGCAACAGAATGTTCAATCTCTCTATGCACCACAGCCCGGACCCTACGAAGGGTGATAAGTGCCTCTCCGCCCTCGCTTGCACGGGGGGGCCGAGCCCCATCCCCTGCAGTGCTTCCACCTGAAGGTGGCACAGGGCCAAGGGAGGAGGAGGTCCCAGGCTGGGCACTGGATCTGCTGGTGCCAGGTGCCATGGCCAGCTGAGGTGGGACAGGTGGGTCCGCTGGGACTGGCCTTCCCATACGAACTATGTTTTGGAGAGTTGAATAAAGATATGGGTTAGTAACAGTCAACAGCATTGCCAATTAGTTATAACAGCATGCAGAAGTATTCCCATTAACCCCAACACACCTGATTTTCAACAGTTGAAAAGCAAGCATGACACATGCATATATAGAACAATAGTGGACATTACAATAGCATGCAGGTTTAATTGATGGCAACAGGCCACCAATATTGTGGTATTTGAACAGGGCACATGCATAGAAATAAATGCAAATATTTATAAACTAATAGGACATATGTCCCAACAAATGTTTTGAGATTAGACATACCGATTGAGGTGTGGAATTGTATTTTTTATGCACATACAGTAGGGTGGAAAAAGATAGCTCAATTAACAACATATATATCCTTCTAGTTTTCACTACATTCCTATTAACTGCAGTTATATGTCCCTTACATGTATTATTACACTACCCAATGTCCTTATATTGTGCAACTGGATTTTGCTAGATCATTATATACATGAGCTGTATCTTACATACAAACTGTCCAAGATGCAGATGTTACTGCAACATATTTTGAGAGTTGCTCACACACACTACTGCTAGGATGGGACACTGACAGCTCTACTTTCATATAATTATCTAGATATGTTCAGGTGAAAGTATCAGTTATATGTTAACAGCTCCCTAGATTTCTGGCAGCACACTGACATTTCTGGGGAGCACAATACCAAGCTACTCATGTGCCAGATTAACCTGTACATGCTGGCCATGAACCAACAGTTGAGGGCTGTACATATGCATACAAGCTACTGGCACTTTCTTCATCCACGTTATATGGGCCTACCCAAGTGTGGGTTGACACTGCTTAATACAACACTACTATTTGTAGAATGCAACAGTACAACAACATATCAAAGAAAATGACACAGACGCACTCCATGAATCATACATTTATTAAAGGACTCTCTCTTCAAGAGAAATCTTGATGAGTGGATGGGAGATCGTAAGTTTACCCCAGGGGTCACATCTGTGTCACTGCTAGACAGGGGCACAGTAAACTAATTCTATTATATAAGGGGACCTTCATTGTGTCACTACTAGACACAGTATTCTTAATTTATTCTGTACATTTTTGTACCATTTCATGGGGTGGCAAATGCCACATCACTATGGCTAGGCTTACAAATGTCCCAGGGCAGATAGCCTAGTACTATACTATGAAACTATGAAACTATGATTATTACACCTTTATTTATTGGGTTAAAAGACTTTTTGAAGGCTCTCTCATTTATTTTATATAACAGTACATGCAGAATAATTACTAACCTGCCTCATGATGCAGCCTTTGCAGCCTATCTTCATGGGCATGCAGGTTCATAGCCCGGTCACCTGCATCTGTGAAGTAAATGCAGTGATATTGAGACTTACCTATCCATAGTATAGGCAAACATAGCAATTCTTAACTACTTAATATAATGGCTACTTACTCAGTACTGGGGCATTAGGCATCGTACGGGATTCCTGGATCCACCGGTCCAGTTCATCCCCCCTATGCCACAGGTCAGAATAATGGTGCCTGACCTGCTCACCAGTCTGAGGAACACCAATGGCACTGGTGAGATCATGGGCAAGACTGTTCCAGGCCTCCGTTTTATATTGTGTACCCTGGTACTGGCCCTGCAGGAGTCTTTCCTCATGTTTGTGGACGAGGAACCAAGCCATAATTTTGGACTACTGGATGCCCCAGCGTTGAGCTCTAAATCGAGTGCCTTCACCAACACCAGCCATGCTGACTGCAGAAGGAAGCTACAACCAGTTATAGCAAGTATTCCCACCTGTGGAGCTTAAATATGCCTAATTTCTCGCACTTATTTGTGATTAGCCAGTTTTGGAAAAGCTCAGCTGTGGGCACACCTGCTTAGCTGATGTTGGCAATGTTTAAAATTCCTTTGATAGATATGTGTCTGTTGAAAGTGCATGTTTATGAAATTCTGTCATGGCTTAGTGGTTAAGTACTGTGACTATAGTGCACAGTATCCTGAGTTTGAGCCCTGTCACTGCTTTTTATTTTCCTGCCGGGCAGACCTGACTGGTTAAGGAACAGTAAAGCAGGTGTGAGCGTGTTTAACCGACTTTGCTCAACTTTGCCCGACTTTGCCCAACGTTGCTCAACATTGCTCGACGTTGCTCAATGTTGCTTGACGTTGCCCGACGTTGCCCAACATTGCGCTGGTTAGCACGGTGCCCAGCTACATGCAATTGTATTTAAATATGCTCAATACTGGTAAAATGTGCTTAGCAGTGCTTTATATTGCTTAAAATAGGTTACTCATGTCTCAGAATGCAGAAACATTTCACCTTCAAATATATAATTCATGCACTACTACATTTAACATTTCAGTGCTTTTTACAAAACTTATACATAAAAAATGTCAGGAAATATATTTGTATACAGATTTCCCACAGAAAATGGAATGTACAGTAGTGGGACTCGAACCAGGAATGCCTCCTCTTTGTACAAAGGCTCTAACCACTACGCTATTGCTATGTTGCTTAATTTGCATATATTTTTCGTATTATCCTCTTCTGGTGTCTAAGCTGCTAACTGTAGCTGAGTAATGGGCAAACCCACACAAACCCATGCAACTACAGGCAGCTATATCGGAAGAAAAAAAATTTATTTTTATTTTTTATTTTGTAAGTTGTTTAACATATGGGGGAGTGTAGTGTTACATTGTACACATGTGAGCGGACTCACTCATGTAAATGGAAGTTGCGGCATTTCTTCATTGTAGGAGCATGGATTTTTGGACTGCTCGGCAATCCGACACACCCCCTACACTCGTCCACGATCTGTGTAAGCTTTACAGTTCAGGCAGCACGCCCTCATTAATATGCATGGCGCACTGCCATCATACTCTTACACTGGCGCTTCCATGTAAGACTAATCTAGTCTTACATGGACGATTAGTAAATCCGGGGGATTGTCTTTTACCTATGTTCTATAGCTTCTTTTACCTGGAGTGTTTTTATTAATTTCTTGTTATATTACTATGCTCAGCATACATGTTGTAACCTGTTTTGTGTATTATGCTGGATGTACTGTATTTGTATAACTTGATGCTGGAGCTTTTCTCCCCGGGCCTCCACTGAAAATGGACCTGGTCCAGTCGGAATTTCCCGGTTAACAAACATAAAATAAAATAAATAAATAAATAATTTGTTTCTGCCCTTTTTCCTTTCACAAAAAAAAAAAAAAAAAAACATTCTGCCTATCCTGTATTATTCTCAGAAGAATCTCATCCATCTCATTGCTAGAATGGTTGCCATTACTATTATATATGTTTACAATGGAGACTGGACTATATTCCCAATCTTCTAGCCTGCCCCTCCTCCCTTTTCGGATCACTACTACCCTGTTTCTTTTCATTGTATCTGTTATTTACCCTGCTTTACTTATCCTTTCATAATCCTGCTTCATAACTATTCATATTACCTCTCCACCTTATTTGTAGAACTCTAGTGAGCATCCATCTAGGCCCACTGCCTCTATGTATTTTATTGCCATTACAGCTTCCTTGAGCTCTTCCATCATGATTTTTACATTCAGTTTCTCCTTACCCCGGTTCCTCTGTCTGTAATGGCCCAATGGGCTTCCTTTTAGTTCAGTTTTATTATTGCTTCGTCTATCCTTACTACTTCTCTTTGTATATGATTTTCACACACATTGTCCATTATATCTTGCTCAGTTATCTTTCCACTATTATCTCCTCCTCATTTTGTCTAATTTTCCAACCATCTTCCCTCATAGGTTCATAGATTAGTACTAAGCTAACTGCCCTTGCAAGCCATTTTAAGCCTAGCCAATTATCTCTTGTGAGACTCAAACCCTGCACCTTGTGTTTGCAAGGCAAACACCTTAACCATTAGGCTACTCTCCCACTCCATATATGAGGAAATAAGTTGCCTGTTATGGGACTGGAACCATGGACATCTGCATAAACCTGCAACTCTAACCACAGCACTATCTTGACTTAAAACTACTAGCTCACTGGCAGTACAACCATGGTAGGACTTGAACCTACAATCTTCTGATCCGAAGTCAGACACCTTATCCATTAGGCCACATGGCCAACTTGATTGTTCCCCTAACTACTGCTTTGATTTCTTCCCATCAGTGTTTTCTCAAATTTGCCTTGTCTGTAGTGTTCTCCACCACTGTATCCTATATCATTTTTATAATTGTTGCTTCATTTCCTGATCTTTCCACTTTTATCTCGCTCATCTCCATCCCAACACTTACCCGTGTTCCCTTTTGGTACCTACAGTTATTGCTTCCAATGTATAGTCTGATAGGTACCTCTCCTGTATTCTATCTCTTCCATCATTTTTAGAGTTTCCTCTTTCCCCCAGTATCCTGTCCATTCTACTGAATTCAATCAAGCTCTTTGAAGATTCCCTCCATATACCTTTCTCTTCATTCCTGTTACTTGCTGTTTCCTTTCTTCTTCACTAGATTGTACTTTTTTTTTTTTTAGCAATGAAATATGTAATGTAATGAAAATATAAATTGCTGGACATAAATGTTATTTTTATGGATGTAGTGCAACAATTCAGTGACAAATATCAGCCAGCAATTCGAAGAAGTAATTTCATCAACTAGAGAATCATAGAAATGCACATAAGTATGACATACTTGTAATGAATCACATAGAGACAGAGTTGCCTCCTATCATCATCTAATAACTTTGTGGGTGCTTGTGTGTGTGTGTGTGTGTGTGTGTGTGTGTGTGTGTGTGTGTGTGTGTGTGTGTGTGTGTGTGTGTGTGTGTGTGTGTGTGTGTGTGTGTGTTTTATAATCGGTTGAAAACATTTTTTTAATTTATTTTTGTATATCTATTCACAATTACATATGGTGCAGTCCTCACCTTTCTTGACATCAAGTGTGACAATGAAGTCCCCGTCACTGATTTCCTTCCCGTCCCTTTTTATTGAATTCCATTCTTCAAATAATCTGCTATAAACATCCTCTGTGTCCTTGTTAGGGGAATACAGGTTAACTATTGTCCATCTCTTTCCCTTTATTCTTCCTTGCCAAATGGACCATCTCTCTTCCCCACTTTTCTGCACTTTTTCAGGCACTTCATTAAGATGTTTCTGAAAAGAGTGGCCCCTCCCCTCTTCTCGCCCCCTGATTTATTGTCTGTTTCTCCCTTGGGGGTACTATGGGCTCATGATCTTCTCTCTTTCTTTTGCTTTTCGTTTGTTCTCCTGAGGCAGTGTCATAGTCCCTTACATTCTACTCATTCTTCTATGCACTTTTTTTTCCCTTTTGATTGGGTGCAAAGCCATCCTGTGTTCCAGGTTACCACTTCTAGTCTGTGTTCATTCCCTTCTGTTCCGTTTGGATTTGTACCACCACTCTTCCAACCCCACCTCCATCTATTTCTTTGAACAGCTCTCCACTCTTGGATTTCTCTGCCAAGTAGGACCTTATGTCCTTTGGCCTTTGTCTGCACTCAGTCCCTTCTTCCTCACAGAGTTGGATTTGTCATCCTGCAGCCTGCAATTTGAGTGCCTCTGAACATGGGTCATTCATCTTGACATTTTTTCACAGTTCTGGTTGGACCCTCTCTTTCTTGCTTTCGTTTCTCTATGGTTGCTGCCTATCTGTTTATGCTCCTGTTTATTGTTCCCATTTCATGTAGTTGCTACTTGTTTGTTTTACATTTGATCCCACATTTATGAGAGTTTCGTGCATTCCATTTCACTCTGCTCTAATATACTACAGTTGAACGTAAGACTGGTGTCTCCATAATTATTTCTTGCTCTGCTTCCCCTTTTTTAATATGGGTGTAACACAACACTTTTGCCCACTGCTCCAAAGAAAAAAGCTTATTTTTATATGAAAATACAAATATTATAAAATAAATGTGGATCACCAACTATTGATCCATTCCCTAAAATCACTCTGCCTAGATCTAAAATCACTTCAATGGTTTGAGTCCTACCTGAGTGATAGACAACAAGCCGTACTCTGGCACTCTAAACTTTCCACCCTATTACCAAACAACCTGGGTGTTCCACAAGGGTCCATACTAGGTCCTCTGTTATTCTCCATCTTCATCAATGATCTTCACACTGCCATTCCTAAAGTTAACTGCATCCAATACGCAGACGACTCAACACTGATTTGCTCAGCTACATCCCCTACAGAGTTGCAGCTAAGTACCCAAACAACTTTCAACACGATAGAAAACTGGCTATCCAACCACCGCCTGATTCTAAACCCCAAAAAGACTAAAATGCTTATATTCCTACCAACACAAAAGTCCCTCCCCATAAACTTCACAATCAAATCCAAAGATGGCACAATTATCTCTCCTGACCCATCTACTAAACGTCTAGGTGTCACTATTGACATCCACCTAAAGTTTGATCTACATGTTAACCAATTGATCAAAACCATCAATAAAAAACTAGGTTCACTGTACAGATTAAAGAACTTTCTAACTCCCATAGCCAAAGTAGCCATTGCTCGTTCTCATCTTCTCTCTACTCTCCTGTATGCATCCCCTCTTCTTTTAAATAACAATAAGTCCAATCTAAACAAACTTACTATCTGTTACAATCACATTGCCAGATTCGCCACTGGGCTCCCTTTTAGAACACATCACTGCATTAATCTAACTCAGCTTGGTTGGCTCGAACTTCCTAGTCTAGTGTTATACAACCAACTGATCATAGCCCACAAAATCATATACACCCCTGAAAACACCCCTTCACTCAAACACCTAGTTACCCTGCACAACAATCCACGACCACTTCGTTCTTCCAACAAAGTCCTCATCCAGACTTACAAAACTAATAACCTAGCCGGTGACTCTCTCCTGTCCAACTCCCTAGGTAGAACCTGGAACCTTTTACCCCCTGAGATTACCTCAATTTCTTCCCTGAATCACTTCAAAACCAAGCTCAAACTACACCTGGGGTCTAAAAGGTCCTGCTACTGTACCAAGCCTGGCTAATCCTTACTCTTCACAACGTATTTAGTCTTCATTCTCTCCTTCTAACTAAAACCTCTCACTCTCGCTTACTAACGATGTAAGCTTGTGGTTCCTATTACAATATTATTAATGTCAACTTCTGACTCCATGTTCTAAAATGTATTTTGTTGGTTCTTCAAGCAATCCTATACTTTTGTACATTGTTTTTGAATTTCTGTATATTTTTGTTGCTTTTGTTGGAGCTTTTCTCCCCGGGCCTCCACTGAAAATGGACATATATCCAGTTGGACTATCCCGGTTAACAAATGTAAAATAAATAAAATAAATAAAAATAAAAAATAAATAAAAAATATGTTGTCTCGCTGGAAAGGCCATGTAGCTGCACTCTGCCTATTTGTACCCCCTCTAGTATATTTCTGATACTGCCAGAGATCAGTGCATTAAAAAAGGCTTATTCACTTTGAATAGTGCTCCTTGTTCACAGATCCTATTAGTTCTTTTCAGTCTCATTTACTCCATTTGTCCTGTCACGTCTGTGACTTTAGTTTCCCAGTTCTTATAACATGCAGTCATGACCCAATACCTGCATATAACAGAATTTAGAGAGTTCATTCCTTCATTCTTTTGTGTATTGGCTATCAATGTCTCTGTCATCTTCCTCTGTATGACAGGCTAAATAGTTCTTAATGGCATCCCTCTTCTTGGCCTCCTCCTCCTCCTCTGGTCGAACGTTCCTGCCACTGTTCCATTTGCTTTTTTTCCCCTCCTACTTTAACCAATCCAGCCTACACAAACCCTCTAACTTACAACACTGGGTGCCTAGATCCCGAGTCTTCAGTTGCAGTGGTTCCCTTTTTATGGTATTTCATTCTTCTTCTTGTTTTTCTGTCCCTGCTTCTGCTGAATTTCCTAACATACTCCCTCTTCTGCCAGATTTCTGCTTTGACTAGCTTATTGTTTCTTTTTTTCGCTCCCCTCATATTTCCTCTGTTTTACATGTTCTTTCCACCATTTTTGTCATCTGCTTTGCCCAGGATCATGTTCACCCACACTTATCTTGTCAGCATTACTCTTTGTGCCTGTACTTACACCCTCTTCTAGCTTTTTTCCCATAGCAGCATCTCTTTCAGATGTTCTCCATTATACTTGCAATTATTCCAACCACGGAAAACTTGAGCAGTCCAAACCTGGAACTTATCTCCACCACAGGAAATAAAATAGTAGTAGCACATGAAGTTATCTATATTAAGGGACATTTTGATTGTTTTAGTAGGAATGTTGTATATATTGCTAGATGTGATCAATGTCCAGCATTTTATATAGGTAAAATTTGTCGAACATTAAGAGAAAGGATAGGTGAGCATGTTTTAGACATAAGACATATGAAAAATACTAATGCCCTGTATAGACATATTAGACAGCATCCCAAACATGAATTTAAATTTAGTGTGATACAACAAATTATTAAGGATGCTCAAGGATGTGTATTGGATGTCCATTTGGACATTAGAGAAATGAAGTGGCAAATAAGATTAGATGCCACCACCTATCCGGGCATTAATGACAGTATTAGTATCTCCCCTTTGTTAAAGTTAAAACATATTTTAGGATAAAGTTCATGTATAGACCTGGTCCCTTGTAGTATAAGTAACTTTGATTAAGTTTTAAAAGGTTTATTTTTAAAAGGTTTATTTAATCATTTTTAATATTTTTAAACATTATTTTGAATGTTAAGCATGCTTTTATATATTAATATAAATATTATTTTAAAATTCCCTTTGTTGACCAACTAAATATACGGTTCGTTTTAGACGATATGAAATTTGTGTGAAATATAATTGTTACAATAAGTATTTGAATTTTATAGTTAAAACATGGTTCTGGTTGAAAACATTTTTAAGGAGCATGTCTTTTTAATGTTGTTATGGATACCAATGATGTAATTGAATTATTGTTTAATTCATAGGTATTTTTAAAGGGAGTGGGAGTTTGGGCTTACTTGTTCTGATGAAGTCCGTGAATGTAGGACGAAACCTAGTTTAACTTCTTTCAGTGTATTAGTGTACTGTTTTGGTGCAATAAACTTGTCAGTTTTTCTAAAAGAACTGCGTAAGTTCCAGTGTTTGGACTGCTCAAGTTTTCCGTGGTTGAATTTGTTGTTACCTAGTTTGCTTTGAGTTGAACTGTATACTTGCAATTATACTTCCACTTTGGCCCTTCACAAGTTTGCCTACCAGTCTATTTCTGGTGGCATATTTGAATATATTTATTTATGCCTATTGCTCCAGCTTCCACTATGCACAACCCCCCTAATAAAAACTCACAATTCTCCTTCTGTGTGGAACCTGTGTCTGTTTCTTTTCTGTATTACAGTAAAGATAGAAAAGTAGCTAATATATGCAGGAGTTCCCTGGGTTTTCATTGGACCCAACAAGGCCACAATCCTATTTCTTAGTTTATGCAGGGCATTGGCATAATCCTCCACCAGTTTTATGACTATACCACGACTATACCATTAATGGTTATCCATCTAAGTGTTCTGGTTTATCTCAAAATTTCTTCTTTTAGTTTATAGCTGTGTAGGCCTGCTAATATGTGTCTCAGCTGTCCTACTCTTTTACTTCTCATTCTGCCAACTTTGTGGATTTTTTCTACTATCAGTTCTTGCCATTTTCTGTAAGTGAAATCTTATTTCCTGTAATTCCAGCAGGATTCTTTCCAGCTCTGTGTCTTGTACATGCTGTTACACTCCTATTATCTTTATGCTGTTTCTTCTGTATCTGTTTTATAGGTCATCCCGTTTTCCTGTTTGCCATTGTAGTATTTATTTATTTATTTATTTATTTTTGCTAGCTTCAAGTGTATTTCTACAACTCTGATCTCAGAACTGCTTTGTATTCTTCCAAGTACTGGATTATTTCTTTCAGCTTATTCACATCTGTTTGTTGATTACCTATTGTTTCCCTATTTAGGCCTACATCATCAGTGACTGCCATCATCTTTTGGAGCAGTTTACAAAGCTGTTCTTCATATGGGGCTCCTTTAAATGTTGTCGTCTGTTGCTGCCTTTTTTCTTTGTCCTCCATCTTGTGATTTTTCTGGGGGGGTTTTCCCACTTAGAACTGGTTGATGAATTGCCTTTTTTAAAGTTGTATCTACACCACCCAGCCTTTTCCATTCCCTTCTTCATTTTCCCTTTCCATCTCTCCTCAATTTCTGCAATGAAAATTACAGTGGATTCAATAGATTGGAATTTTATTTCTTCTTTTAACTGACATCCACTTCTCACTTATGGTAGTTGTAGCCCTTCTTGCTAAAATCCTGAAATGTAATGAAATGTAGAACTGTTAAAAGTCTAACCTTCCTGCAATTCATCATACCTAACTTAGTTTTGTGAAACTTGCCAGTTCCTATAAATATTTGAAAGTAGAGCTTAAATATTAAAAGTGAATCTTTTAAATCTAAATCCAATGCAGTTTGTCCCATGCCTCACGTTAGAAAGCATTGTAACCATCCTTATAATAACTCTCCATCTAGCTAAACTTATCTATCTGTAAATTAAACTGTAAAAAAGCAATGGCATATCCACATTATCATAACAAAAAAGTAGGGCTGCAGGAACCTTTTCCTTTGTTAGATGTAAAAGTAGCCATTAAGAATAGCAGGTACTCTAAGGCCCTCATCCTAGATGGGTTTCCAGGCGAGCTGTATAAACTGCTTATTAAAGAAGTACTCAAAACTCTGTTTCCAAAGCTACCACAACTCTGGATTACTATCTGTGTAACTTAAAAAAGTCTGTAGGACCATTTTAATGGCTTCTCTATCTTCACCCAATTGTCTCAATTGTTCTGTGGGGGTGAGAGCTAGGTATTCCTAGGGTGAAAGCCCAACAACACATTTCCTTCTGCCCACATTACCCAAACTGACCCATATGTTCCCCCAGGGCAAGAGTGGGTGTAGGAGTATGCCAGCTTGCTGATCTTGCTGAACACAAAACTCTCCTGAAGAGCAACCCCCCCCCCCTCACCATGAGGCAGCACTTTGAACTCTGCTGCTGCAGACTTGCCATAGGGACCATACTATCACATGGTCCCTCCCCTGCATGCATGCATGTTTGGATGCATCTATCTAAGATAATGCATGCCTTTAATCTTTTTTTCATCTTTCATTGGTGTGCTTAACAACTTGTGAGCTGACACACACACACTTAGTTACTTCCCCTTGATAGCAACAATCTGCTCTTTGCAAAGAGACTAAGCATTGGAGCCTCTTTTCTCCTCTTCTGTGGCCTTAGCCTTATTCCCTATTAGACACCTTATCTGCCACACTCTTCAGATTCAAGGATATCCTCAGCCACATGGCATGCCTCAAACATTCATTCTCATGCACATGCTGAAAATTCTGCACCATCTTTAAGTAAAGTCATTAACTTGAACATTAGTCTTGCTAAGTTGGCAGACATGTCAAACAACTATCAAGCCTCAGATAATTAAATATTTTATTGTCGAAGAATAACCCAACCAAACTTGTGAACCTGAGTATATATTCATAACTATCAACTGCTCAGGGTTTCTCTTAATGTCTAGATGTTTTCCTCATATTTTTGGTCTGTTCCTCATAAAATTTGTGGTTTTCCGGCAAATCACTTAGGATTTAAGTTACTAAGTAATGGAACACATTTGAGTTTCAGATTTTATATCCTTCAGAAAATGAATGCAAATACAACCTATTATTCTACAAACTTCCTAAATTTATAAGAGCAATACTTAACACCTGTCACTGATTCTGTGCCTTTGCCCTTCCCCTCATTATTTTTGGATTTTATTTCAGAATTCTAGTATTAAGCAGTTGACAGTGTTATACATACATAAATTTATGTAATAAATTACAGCAAATAAGGCTGCAAATTTATACAAGGTTTTCAACAACCATTTTATTCCTCTGTAAAATGCTTGACCTCATTTGCAATCCTGTTTGAGTGGTTGTCATATTAAGTACAGTCAAGAATTCATCCCACCTTTAAGCAGCATGGAAGACTTTACAGCCAACCTCCACTTTCCAAACATCCACACATTCAATAGAATCTCTAAAACATTGAACACACCTCAGTAAAATCAAACCTAAAAAATAAAAACAAGTTTTATGCACGGGGCAAGTCCCCTATACCCAACATCACCATAATTACAATGATATTAACTCTAAGACTACAGTGGAGAGAGTACCACAACTCCTTGTTGTACCACAACCTCACAGAAACAGATACTGGTATTTTTCGATCATTAGAGATTTTGATCTCATAAGATGATAAAATAAAATGTTCGGCAGCCCTATTTCTATTCTTATCAATCACTCCATACAAAAAGCATAAGTCCCACAGATATGGAAGGTATCATATTTTATTCCAGTACATAAAGGCGGGAACTCTTATGAATACTCAAATTATCACCCCATTGCCATTCTACCCCCTTTATCTAAAATACTAGAGAAATGTATACATTCACAGGTAACATAATAGCTAAACTCACACCATCTCCTCTCCCCCACACAGCATGGCTTCTGACAACACCATAGCACAACCACCGCTCTGCTCTCTTTCACCAATCTGATCAACCAACATAGAAATAATAATAACTTTGTATCTGCAATATTTCTAGACCTCTCCAAAGTATTTGACATGGTTTCACACATTCTTTACTACTAGACACCCTGACATCCCTATACTTTGCCCCTTCCACTATAGCCTGGTTTAAAAGCTATCTGTCAAATAGGCAACAATCTGTCCAATGGCAAAGTGTACTATCCCCTTACTCCCAACTACCATAGGTGTACCACAATGCTCCATATTAGGCCCACATCTTTTCTCCATATTTACCAATAATCTCCATACCACCACACAGCATGCTTCACTTATACAATATGCTGACGATTCAACTCTTATCTGTTCACCTCCATCACTTCCCACCCTACAACAACTCACCCAGGAATCCTTTAGCTCTGTGGAAATTTGGATCACTCAGATCCAACTTATCCTAAACCCTAATAAAACCAAATTACTACTTTTCACCCCCAACAAAATTATTTCCACCAGTCTATCCTTCACTATTTCCTCCAAAAATGACACTATTATCTCTCCCTCTGACCATACCAAACTCCTAGGCGTTGAAATTGATAAAAATCTACACTTCAACATCCACATTTCACAAACTATCAAAAAAGTCCATAAAAAATGGGAACAATATATAGCCACAGGAAATCCTTCTTGAAACAAGCACGGATTACCCTAGCCCAAACTCACTTCTTGTCTACCCTAATGTATGCTGCTTCAGTTCTTACCCAGCTTAGAAAACTTGACCTTGCCAGACTCAAATCATGTTAAAATCGCCAAGTTTGCAAACAACTCCACCTTTAGAACCCACCATTGCCAGGCTCTAAGGGAACTGCAATGCCTAGAACTTCCCCATCTACTAACCCATCACCAATTAGTCATTGCCTACAATGTGGTAACACATCCAGAAAAAAAAAACATGCACTAGGCTAACTTCTAGCTCAATATAATACAAATCATCCTCTCCAATCTTCCAACAAGCCCCTCCTCTGTATCTCTAGGGCTAACAATACTGCAGGAAAAGCACTGTTCTCCCACTCCACAGCTAGAACCTGGAATAATCTCACTCCTGCTCTGATTTCTGCCCCTACTTCTTCTCACTTTAAAAACTCACTTAGAACACACTTAAAGAATAAGTGGCTATGCCCGTGTATTACATAAGTCCTCAAATTATTCCACTTATATACCTCACTTCCTAATATACCTAATGTAATATATATTACAGTCTAGGTCTTCTCCTAATGCTGATTGAATTTGTATGCTTATTCTGTTATCAATCATGTGTAACTATTTTTTCCTATATATATAGGTCTTATTATGTCTTCTGCTGTACACTGTATTTTAACATATTGTTTGAAAATTCTCTGTATACTGTATGTTAACATATTGTGTAAAATGTTACTTACTGTGGAGCTTTTCTCCCCAGGCCACGACTGAAAATGGACCTGTGTCCAGTCAGACCATCCCGGTTAACAAATGTAAAATAAAAATAAAATAAATAAATACATAAATTATAAATATTGTATGTAATGACTGGATCTCATGTCTATATATATCCTGTTTTATCCTAACTACCTGACAACCTTCTCTGCCATTTAAGTTTCTAATTTCTCTGCCCTCCCCAGTAGATGCAGTACATGTTTTGTAAAGGTTGTATCCATAGATAATTCACAATGACAATTTCTTAATTTAAAAAGTAAGTTTTCCGCTGTGTATTTTCATTTACACTGTGAGTCAAGCCTGTGTTCTCTGCATCTATTCTTAATAAACAGTGTTTATAAAAGAAGTTCTCTGGCCACAGTGCTGGACCACTGTGTTACCACACTGGTTTCCATCCTTTAACATGTATGTACAGTACTTATTATAAATCTTTATTGTCTTGTTGTCTAGCCACTACACTATCCACTGCAGCCACCTTTGGACTCACTCTAAGCCTGATTTCTTCACAAATGTACTGTGTGTTACTATCTCAAAAACCTTCCTAACGACTAAGTAAGGGAATGCGCAGATATCTTCACATTAAACTACAAAGGTTGGCAGTACAAGGCTAACAAAGCAGAAATGTACAAAGCACTTTTCAAACAATGCTTTAAATAACCTAAGAGACAAAAATAAAATGCAAAATCAGTTACTGAAATAGCACAGCAACAAGCACAAGGTTTTCAGATTGGTTTTAATCTTCAGTTTGGGCTTCCACAATGGAAGATAAATATGATTTTGACTTCAACCACATGCACATGCACATGATTTTACTATCTTTCATCAAATTGCTATTTGGCTGGTTATTAATGCCTGTTTCACCAAAACGTTGCTATGGCCTTTAACATGAGCCCTGCAGGACCTGATTTCCAGCAAAAACTCCATGCACACATGCTAGGGCAGGCTTTAACATGGATCCTTCAGGGGAAGTACAAGTCATGGTCTCTGTGCAAAAACCAGTTGAAGAAACAAATGTATGATCCTTCAGCCTCCAGCATCAACCTGTCAAGCAATAAACATTCAACAAACAGTCATGGGAATCACAGATGTGTGTGTGTGTGTGTGTGTGTGTGTGTGTGTGTGTGTGTGTGTGTGTGTGTGTGTGTGTGTGTGTGTGTGTGTGTGTGTGTGTGTGTGTGTGTGTGTGTGTGTGTGTGTGTGTGTGTGTGTGTGTGTGTGTGTGTGCATCTGCACGCGTATATAAATATATATGTGTGTGTATACAATATATATCAAAAAAAAAATATATATATATATATATATATATATATATATATATATATACATACATACACATGTATATTTAGGTCTATATTATTTTATTTTATTTATTTATTGACAATTTTTAACCGGGTTTGTCCAACTGTGCTTGTGGCCCATTTTCAGTGGAGACCCGAGGAGAAAAGCTCCAGTAGTACATTTTAAACAAGTACAATTTTAGACAATATTGATATAATAGCAGTTATAGCAAAAAGTTTCACATATGTTGGGTTACATGCATAAAGTTAAAGTTGCATTAAAAAGAAGCTGAGTAACAATTTTACATTGATATAGTTCAATAGGTCAACAATAAAACATTTTTGTTTGTATAAAATTATGCAAATGCATAGTAGACGCATTGGAGAGAGAGGTGTAATGAGGTACTAAGTATGGTCCTTTTGATGGTACATAAAGGGAAGGAAGACTGGGTAGGGTCATGGCAAGGGCAGGTTCTGGAATTGAGAAAATAAGCTTTTAGTTCATTTTTAAAGTGTGAGGTGTGGGAGATTGAACGTAAGTCAAGGGGAAGTTTGTTCCAAGCATGAGTAAGGGAGTGTTTGTAGAGTAGTTTGCCTACTGACCTTTTTGGGTGGTAGATATCAAGTAATTGTTGGTTAGAAGTACAGAGGGTCCAGGATGGGTTGTAGATGGCGACTAAGGAAGATAGAGATGGACAGAAGTAGGGTTTATAAAGAATAGAGTGTAGCATATGAAATTGATAAGATAGCAGAAATTGGGGAAGTGCAAGCCATTGAAGAGAGTTTAAAGAAATGCAGTGGTGTAAGTTGTATGAGGAGTTAGTAATGAATCTGGCTATTTTATGGTAAGTCTGTTGGGGTTTGTTTAGAGTGGAGGCCTGGATACTGGTAAGAACTGGGGCAGCGTATAAGAGGGAGGGGAGGAGGAGTGCCTGGCCCAGGGTAAGTCTAGATTCAGGGGTTAGGAATTATTTGTTCCGATATAGCAGACCTAGTTTCTGGTTTGTTATTTTTATACATTGGAGTATGTGTAGGTTGAACTTTAGTTCATCATCAATAATGACTCCTAGGAGTTTTGTGTGGGTGTCAGGTTGGATAGTTGTATTGTTAGAAGATAAAAAATAAAAAAAGAGGTTTTGTGATGAGAAAGAGAACGGGGAAGGAAAAGTAGGAGTTTGGTCTTTTTGGGATTTAGGATCAGTAGGTTGTGAGAAAGCCATTGTTCACTGGATGGTAGGGCCTGCTGGGTCAGGGAGTGTAGTTCAGGAATGTTATTTGAGATGGATATAAGTGTGGAGTCGTTGGCATACTGAATAAGGGAGGATTCTTTGCATGAGGTGTAAAGATCATTGGTGAAGATGTTAAACAAAAGGGGTCCCAAGATGGAGCCTTGGGGAACACCAGTGGAGATGGGAAGGAAAGGTGAGGAGGATGAGAGCCATTTTACAGATTGTTCCCTGCCAGATAGGTAACTATTAAACCAGGCAAGTGTGGAGGGGGATAGGTGGAGATTTGCGAGTTTGGATAGTAGTAGAGGATGAGAGACAGTATCAAAGGCTTTGGAGAGATCTAGGAAGAGACAGGAAATGAGTTTATTGTTGTCTAGGGCCTCTGCAATGATAGCGAAGGAGAGGAGGGCAGTGGTGGTGCTGTGGTGAGGATGAAATCCATGTTGGGTAGGGGTAAGTAAGTGGTGTGTGAGGAGGTGGTTGAGAAGCTGTGAGTGAATACATTTTTCTAATATCTTGGAGAGGGGGGGCAGAATGGCAATGGGTTGGTAGTTTGAGGGGTCAGTGGAGTTTCCACCTTTATGAAGAGGGATAGTGAAGAAAGATTTCCAAAGGGTGGGGACAGTTGATTCCAGAATAGATCAATTAATTAGTATAGATATAGGATAGGCAATTGAGTCAGCAGCACGTTTGAGGAATGTAGGAGATAGATTGTCAGTGGAAGGAGAGCAAGGTTTTAGCTTGAGTAGTAGAGATTTGATGTAGGTAATGGGAACTGGCTCAAAAGAAAACAAAGTTGTGTTAGTGGGACTTGGAGGGGTGGGTGTCGAGGTACAGTTTGGCTTGGAGGTTACCAGATTTTGGATGGAAGAGATAAAGTGTTTATTCAGGACAGTAGCTGTTTCCTGAGAGGAAGAGTTAGGGTATGGGGAAGGATTAGAGGGCTTTACAGGATGGATGTTGTTGAGAGTTGACCAAAATTTTCGAGGATTGGATTTGTTGTTAAGCTGAGCAGAGCTATAGTATAACCTTTTGTCGTTAGTTGTATGTTTTTTGTAAGGTTCCTCAGTTACCTGTATTTTTGAAGTAAAGGTGGTTGTTTAGTTTTAGTCCAGGTTTTCCAAGCACAACATCTTTGTTTCATAAGGGACCTAGTCTCTTTGGAGAGCCAGGGATCATGATTTGATTTTACTCTGATCTTCCAAGAGGGAGCTAAGGAGTTTAGAGAATTCATGAAGATACTATTGAAAGTGCTTACAGCATCGTTTAGGGGGAGGTGTTTTAGGATGGACCAATCTATGTTGTGGAGAATGGAGTTAAATTGGGATGAATTGAAAGTCAATAGTTTTCAACAGTCTTTGATAAGGTGGGGTTTAGGAATATGGGAGTAGTGTCTTAAGATGGTGGTAGGGAGATGATCACTGAGGGAGTCAGGTATTGGTGGGGGGAATTGGTAAGGATCCAGTCTATGATGGAGCTGGAAGTGAAATTTTTATGGAAGCGAGTGGGAGATGTTATACATTGGTGGAAGCCGAGTAGGTGGATACTGAGTTGGGGGGAGTCAGTTGTGAGTTTGGACCAATCAATGTTGACATACATTATAACATCAACTTTACTTAATGTCAAACTGCTTATGGTCGAGACCATATGATAGAAATTCCATAACATCAACAAGTAAAAAAGCAATATAAAATTGTGTTTTTGCTGGGAGACAAGCTTACCCCCCTGCAAATTAAACTTACCATCTCTTAGATTGCACTTCAATGGGGAAAGAGTAAATTCCTGGATCACTCCATACCATAATCTCTGTAGAAAACACTGATTTTTTATTTTGAAAGGCGATCATATGGTCTCCATATGAAGTTCAACTTTTCAAAAAAGTCAGTCTACTGAAGGGAACCCATATATCTATATAAATAAATAAATATGTATGTGTGTGTATATATGTATATATATATATATATATATATATATATATATATATATATATATATATATATATATAGATATATATATATATATATATGTATAATATGGGATCCGGACACATGCTTGACTAGCATATGTCTGAATCACAAAACATCGAACACACATACACGAAAGCGCTTAACATCGACAAGTGATTCTGTGTATGTGTGCCTGTTCCGTACATCAGACTACAGTGCAGGTAAGGGAAAATTCCCTTTTCCCCACTGTAGTGCGATCTCAGAGTGAGAATAATAAAGTGGGGGGTGTGAGGGGGTGCAGGAGGGTGAAGCCTCCCTGCAGAAATGTCGATTTGTTTTTTGAACTAAACATACACGGAAGCACTTTTCGATGTTAAGCGCTTTCGTGTATGTGTGTTCGATCTTTTGTGATTTGGACAAATGCTAGTCGAGCATGTGTCCTAGACCCATATATATATATATATATATATATATATATATATATATATATGGGTCCCACACACATCACCGAATTGTCACTTACCCCGACTCGGAACTAACTGTAAGTAACTGTTCAGCCAGAATGTTGACCTTTGCCCCACTGCACTCCGATCTCGGAGTTGGAATAATTAGTTAGGGGGGGTGTCTTGTCTTTTATTCCGGTTTACTATTCTTTCTGGTTGGCCAATGGCTTACTTACCTTTATTTCTGAGTCGGTGTTCCAAGCAGTCGGTGTTTTGCTGCTGTCAGTGTTCTTGGCTTGTTCATGTGGGTTTCAGGTAAGTGGCGATTTGGTGTTGTGTAGGGGTTCCATATATATATATATATATATATATATATATATATATATATATATATATGTGTGTGTGTGTGTGTGTGTGTGTGTGTGTGTGTGTTTGCATGTATGCATATAAATTGAACGGTTTACCTGCATTTGGTCACACAACCGAAGGTCGATCCATTGGAATTCCGAACCTAAATGTTGAATTTCGTACGCGCGAATGCTCATAATGCCACGCACAACATCAAATTCAAAATTTCCTATCACACAACCGCCACTACAAGTGCTACCATGGGTCGAGAGGGGTTATAGTAGTCTGGCCGGCATTTGGTAATCTCAGGTTTGACATCCATAGTTTTGACATTCTGCGATCCTGGGGTTCTGCATTCAACATGTTCATAGTCGGACATCGGCTGACATGCAAATGCATGTATACCAAATTGAATATATAGGGTGTCTCTATATACCCTTGTTGTACTCCTTTTCCAGTCATGAATGAGTCAATCGACCCATACTCAGTTACAACAAGTTGTTATGACTGACACAATCAAAGATTTTAGAGTAGTCAATAATGCAGAAGAGAAGATTTTTCTGAAACTCCTTTGCTTTTTCCAATATCCAATGGACTCTGGCAACTTAATCTTTGTGATTCTACCACTTATAGGTTCATAGGAGGTTACTAGGCTAATGACCTTAGGGCCCTTACAAACCTAGCCAAGTTCATCCCTTGCTCCTTACGGCAGATATGGTCTATGTTATAACCAGATCTAAATCGGCACCAACTGCCCCTATCCAAGAGGGACACAGGTGAAACCCCTGGGGTGAATTTGCAGTTTTCCATCCAATTGTCCACTTAAAAAGTGTTAACAAGGGGCTCTGTTTAACCTGTATTGGAAATTTATTCCAGAAGACAGGCAACCTCTGCAAGACATATCTGTCTCTCCAGCAAGTCGTGTTGATGTCACATGCTAGGTTAAGGTCCCTAAAGTGTGTGTGCCATTTGACTTATGAATGTGCAACATTTCCATTAAGGCAAGATTAGAGGTTGCTCAGAACAGCGATTATTTTCAATGGAAAACAATCGCTGTTCCAAAAAAAAAAAAACAAATAAAAAAAAAAAACAAGTAAAACATTACTTAACATGGGGGGCTTCGCTCCCCACACCCCCCGATGTGGGGCACTGTATCCCCACACCCCCCTACTTAAATATACCAACTCTGAGATCGCACTACAGTGCCGAAAAGGCAAAGTAGCAAAAGCGGACAAACAAATTCTTTCCCAGGGAAAGAATTCGCTGAAACGCCGCTTTGCTATTTTGCCTTTTCATGCTTTACTGTTCGACAAAGACGCACTCGACAACCTGCATCTGTGACGGCATAATAGGGAACTGTCTCTATGATACAGAGTATAGTGATACTGATTTCAGTCTGTCCACGTCAGACATGTGCTGAAGACCCTGAATTTTCTTTGTAAGGAGCCTTTGAGGTCTTTCCAGTTGCTGCAGGTGCCTGTTTAGGTACATACCAAAAGTAGCATTGTACTCTATTATTGGACTGATGAGGGAAGAGTACAGGGGGTTATAACCTCTTTTGTTCTAGACATTATGCCCTTGCTTATGAGTTGAGCAATGTAGAAGGCCTTACTTACCACTGTGGAGACATGGTGATCAAAAGTAAGGTTGCTGTCAAACTGTGTCCCCATATCTCGCACCACTGATTTAGAGCTTAGGGTGTTGTTATTAATATGGTAATCTGCAAGAACTTTGACTTTGCTGGGAACAATAATGCATTTTTTGCATTGAGTTTATGACCATGACTTTGGCACCAATCATTGGTTTACATAATTGTTCTTGTAGAATGTTGACATAATTTGGGGACTCAATGACTGCTTCCAGTTTGCAGTCATCAGCAAACTGTGTCTGCCACAGACCTTTTGTCTTTGCCTGTACTTATGAGAAGTAGATTCCAAACAATATGGGCCCCAGCATCGATTCCTATGGAGCACTACTAGTAACGGGTCTGCTGGTGGAGGTGGAGTCCCCTATTTTAACGGTTTGCCAGTTTGCAACCCACCTGACAGTATATGGGTTGACCCCCCCAGCTGAGTGAGTTTTTCAATGATGCCTGAGTGGTGGATTGTGTCAAAGGCCTTGGCCAATTCAAGGTAGGATGCATGGACAGATTTGCTTTCATCCAGGGCTTTGATGACAGTCTCAAAGAAGTCCACCAGGTTCAACAGGAAGTCCACAAGGTTCAACAGGCAGGATCTTCCTTTAACAAAACCAAACTAGGTCAGGTCAAGTATTTGAAGGTCTTCGATATCCTTGTTGATAAGGTCTCTCACTTTTTTATTTCTCCAAGTCTTTTTTAGGCAAGGCTCAAAGGACATCCCAACCACCGTAACCAGCACAGGTAACCAAAAACTAAGGGTAATGCTACTCAACGCCAGAAGTCTCAACCTCAAAATGCACACACTCGAGGGTCTCCTCAGCATGGAGAAAATCGATGCTTGGGCAGTGACGGAAACCTGGTTCAAGGCTCAAGAGAGTACCCCAGCATTGCCAGGTTACAATTCATATCATACCTTCCAGCCTCAGTTACCAGATCGCAGTACAAAGGGTGGAGGTGTATGCATATTCATCAAGGATACCCATATCTCTAGGTTAGTAGCGCAGCATGATGCCCCAGAGATCATCCATGTGCAACTATCAGCAGGCAAAACTACATTTCAAGTCATAGCCGGTTATAGATCGCCCACCATGTCCCAAGATGCTCACTCTGCATTCCTTGAAACATTGGAAAATATAAAGGTCCTACCCAACACCATAATATTGGGTGATTTCAACTACCCAGATGTAGACTGGGCGAACTACCAATGTTCCAACTCCTATGCTCAGCGATTCATAGAATTTATAAATTCAAATGCCCTTGAACAACTAGTATGTTCCCCCACTAGAGGGGACAACATATTGGATTTAATTATCACAAATATGGGCGCCCATTGTACCACACTCGTTATCATTCCCTCCTAGGTCAGATCCGACCACAAACTGATAACCCTGGAATCCTCACCCCTCCACCTCCCCCAGTCAAAGAAACCATAGTCAAAAACCTTTCCAAAGCAAACTTCAAACTACTTGCATCCGAAGTGGAAAGCTTCACTATTCCCTTGCAGAAGGATAATGATATCCAGGATGCGGAATCCTACACCAAGGCACTCTATATGCATCTTCAGGATTGCATGGACCATGCTCTCCCAAATAAAACCAAGACTCCTTCCTCAAACAAGAAGAAACCAGTCTGGTGGACCCCGGCCATAAGCAAACTTTACAATAAAAGGAGGAGACTTATACAAAAAAGGGCCAAATCTCAAGTAGAAAAATCATCCCTGATCAGCATTAGTAAGAAATTGAGGGCCCTCATCAAGACAACTAAAGCTAATTTTGAAAAGAAAGTTTCCAAGGATGCCAAGGATAACCATAAGGCCTTCTATGGCTACATCAAAAACCTAAATGGCAACGCTCAGGTCTGTTCTGAGCTAGTACAAAATGGAACAAAATACACTGACCCTTCTGACATTGCCAACATCTTGGCTGACAGGTTCAGTGCAAATCCCCCCCCCCCTCACCACCTACAGGGCCTATTACCATTCCAGGGGATTGTGTAAGTCCAATTATTACTGATACGTTGGTTAACAAGGCTCTATCTACAGCTAAAAACACTGCCTCCATGGGACCAGATGGTGTCCCAGGCTGTGTCATACGTGAGCTCCAAAAGGAATTAACCCCGCATTTTAATACCCTGTTCAGTCTCAGCCTCTCCACAGGATATGTGCCCATAGAATGACGCACAGCAATGGTGGTCCCGCTACACAAGGGTGGGGCCAGAACTGACCCTGGGAACTACCGACAAATAAGCCTAACCAGTCTGATCTGTAAGGCTATGGAGTGAATCATTATGGAACTCATAAATGGAGAGATTGGGAACCTCCAGTCGCTGGACCCCACACAGTTCGGCTTCGTCAAGGGCAGATCATGCCTCCTGAACCTGGTGGATTTCTTTGAGACAGTTACTCAGGCTATAGATAAGAAAAAGGAGGTACACACAGCTTACCTTGACCTTGCTAAAGCATTTGACACCATTCCCCATTCAGGTATTACTGATAAGCTCACCAGCCTGGGCATAAACCCTTACGTCACAAGATGGATCACAAACTGGCTCTCAGACAGATACCATAAAGTAAGAGTAGTGGGATCTATGTCCAAATCCAGACCAGTAATGAGTGGTGTGCCTCAGGGCTCTGTCCTGGGGCCCCTCCTGTTTGTCATATACTTCTCAGAAGTACAGGCAAGCACAGAAGGGCTGTGGCTGACTAAGTTTGCGGACAACTGCAAACTGGGTGCTATAATAGAGTCTTCAGCCAACATGGAGATCCTCCAGAAGGGCCTAAATGAGACTCATGCATGGTGTCAAAGCAATGGTCTCAAGCTAAATGCAAAAAAATGTGTAGTAATCCCCTTTGGGAAAAACAGAGTACCCGCAAACTACAACATAGGAGGTAATCCCCTGAAATCTGAAGAAGAAATAAGGGATCTAGGGACCCAAGTAGATAGTCAGCTTTCCTTTGATAACCATGTTGCCAAAGTGGTTAGAAAATCCTTCTATGTGACCCATCTGATCATGAAAGAGTTCGCATCAAGATCTAAGGATGTAATGGTGCCCCTCTACTCTTCCCTCATCAGACCCATTTTTGAGTACAATGCACCAATTGGAATGTACCTGGCTAGACATCTCCAGCAGCTGGAGAGGCCACAGAGGTACCTAACCAAGAGGATTACTGGCCTCAAACAGTTGCCCTATGCAGCACGATTGAAAAAGCTAAGACTGTTCTCTGCTGCATACCACTTTCTCAGAGGTGATCTCTGTCTAACGTACAGAGCCATGTCCAACCCAGAATTGTTGAACATGCTCCATCTTAGCAAAACCAAATCTACTCGAGCTACACGCTCTAGGGATATATACCTCAACACAACAATGAATAGAACATGCTGGAGGGATAGATTCCCTTCGCAGAAACTTCCCTTACTATGTAACAGGGTCCTGATCTACATAAGACAGAGCCCCTCACTATCACTTTTCAAGAGGAACCTTGATGAGTGGATGGGTAACAGAAAGTTCACACTGAGGATCACACCAACAGCATTACTAGATAGGGGCCAAGGGTACTAGCTGCTAGTACAAGGGTCTAGGGAACTACTAAAGGGGCAGTGAATACCGCACAACATGGCTGGGCTAATATATGCCTTCAGGCAGATAGCCCACTACCAACCTATGAACCTATAAGTCTTTTGGGTTTCTAATACCATGACGGGAATGGACCCCATTCCTAGGTCAAAGT
The DNA here is from genome assembly GCF_019279795.1 of Protopterus annectens. Taxonomy (NCBI): domain Eukaryota; kingdom Metazoa; phylum Chordata; order Ceratodontiformes; family Protopteridae; genus Protopterus; species Protopterus annectens. The sequence goes on from NC_056731.1 coordinate 1,416,535,449, forward strand.
CCGATTAAAGTTCATGAAATTAGTATTTCACTCTTTGATGTCAGCCAGAAGTACTCTTCGCAGCACCCGCAGTGTGCCCAGTAATGACTCTTTCTGCAGTTCGTATGGAGTTACATGTATTGATAATATATCTAAATAAGATTTTAGACTCTTTTTTATATGACCCGTTGCTTCTACTACTATTGGAACTATTTGGTATCTTTCTTCCACACTGCTCTCGTTTCTGTTTGCAAATCCTGATATTTTATAACTTTGTGCCTCTCTGTGTGCAGAACAATGTAGTCACTGCGTGTGGCAATTTCAATGATCAGTGCTACTCTTATCTTCTTTTCCTGGACCACTATATCTGGTTTTCTAGCATCTATCTTTTGAACTGTTGGTAATGGATGATCCCATGTGATGTAGACTTCATCATTTTCTATGATGGTTTGTGGCTCATGTTTCCAGTGCTTTTGATCCACTTCAAAACCATATTCTTTGCACAATCTCCATTGCAGCAGTCTCGCCATGTTATTGTGCCTTTCAGTATACAGTCCTTCTGCCATTAGTATGTCACAACCAGCAACGAGATGTGCAACTGTTTCCAGTTCAATTTTACAAAACCTACATTTGTATGTTTCTCCCACATGTTCAATGGACTTTGTAAATAAGCGTGTGCATAGTCCACTATCTTGAGCCGCCAATATTAACCTTTCATCTCTTGGTTTGAATTCACCTCAACGTAAACCATTCCTGTGTTCATTCCTTATCAACATGAGGTTCTTCCAAAAGTTTTCTATACTTGCAACTATATTTATGCATTTTCCGTATTTCTTGCCTTTTCATCTGATCCTTCACCTTATATTCTTTCTTTTGTTTTTTAGCACATTCAGTTGCTGCCTGATTTTTATCTACTTCTGGTTTGATTTCCATTCCTGCTTGACACCGATATGCTTCTGCTAGATTAAGCAGGGAAGTCATCTTAGATTTATTCTCCTCATGTTTCAAAACTTTCACTACATTTGGGTCTTGTGAGGTCAGCAGATATGTGTGGAGTCCCACGATTGCAGATCTGTACATGTAATCAATTTCAAGGAGGCCCTTCCCTCCTTCAGAATGGGGAATATATAATCTTGGTATGCGCTGATTTTTATAGATCATTTGGTGAGCATGAAGCATCCTTCCTGTTTTAATATCTAATCTAAACAACATGTTTTGGGGCCAGTGAACCACTCCAAAACTGTAAGGACAGAAAGAGCAAATTGGTTTATTGCTTGGATTTTGTTCCTGGATGTCAATGCTGTTTTCAGGATTAATTTAAGTCTACTAAAATATTCCTTACTAAGTTTTACTCACATTTGTTTGTGTTTTATTGCTGATCCTTCATCAATTCCCAAGTATTTATACACTCCCTCTTGCTCAAGTTCTTTTATATCACATTTTTGTCCCAAACTGATGTTTCCCTGGTGCTGCAGTTTTCCTGCTTTAAAGGTTGCTTTTGCACATTTATCAAGGCCAAATGACATTCTAATATCATCTGAAAAAGTTTTGACAACTTGCAGCTGTGCTGTCAGTTCCTCATCTGATGAGCTATACAGATTTAAATCATTGACAAATAGAAGATAAGTCTTTAGACATTATTGTTTTCTAGGAGCCAAATTGTAGCCGTGGCCTAAGCTGTTAAGTGGACACCTTAATGGGTTAAGGACAAGGCAGAACAGCAATGGTGACAGACAGTCACCTTGGAATATCCCCCTTTGAATTTTTATCCATGGGATAATAATTTGTCCTTTATCATGGTTTAATTGAAAAGTTGTTTGCCATTGTTTCATGGTCACTATAACATAGTCAACCAATGCAAGATGTATCTTATACATTTTTAAGCAATCTTTTATCCATGAATGTGGGATACTATCAAATGCATTTTTGTAGTCAATCCATGCCATACTTAGATTCTTGCCCTTTTTACAATTCTCCATTATGACTTTATTTAACAACAAATAATCCTTTGTTGCATATGACTTTATTTTATTGCCCTTTTGTTCTACTGCCATAACTGAGTTTTCTTCTAAATGGCTATAAACTCTGTCAGCATCAATTCCCATGTATAGTTTATATGTCATCGGAAGGCAATTTAATGATCTATAATTTTTGGGGTAGCTTGCAGGTTCGCTCTTAAGTAGGAGCATTGTTTTACCTGTTATTAGCCAGACTGGTGTCTGTTCGGGGTACGAATATAAATAGTTCTTACGCACGGCTAGGTCTTCATGCAAATATGTTAATACTTTTAACCAAAAGTTAGGCACGGCGTCTGGGCCTGGGGTTTTCCACTTAGAGGCTTTTCTTAACTCTGTTTCAATCTCTCTGGCTGTTACTTCATCTCATTTCATATCCTGTACCTTTAAACTTCTTAGTCTTTCTTTTACTTCTTTTATCCATTTAGCACCTTTGTTGTGTTCCACAGGATCTTCATAGATATTTCTCCAAATTGCATCTATTTCTTCACTTTTGGTGGTCTTTCAATTCCTTTTACCTTGTTTCCCAATTCTCTATAAAAATGTTTTGGGGTCATCATTAAATTGCCTATTTTGTACTTTTCCTTTATATTTATCTGTGTTAACTTCTATGTTTTTCCACCTGTGGTGAAATTTTTAATTTATTATTTGCGATAGTGCATGATAGATCCTGGTCTGTTCTAATACTGCACACTACTTTTATCACATCTACCTTTCTTAGTATTTTTGTTCATCTATTCCCTCTTCTATAGTCTTCTAACAGTGACACTTCTTGTCTTAATTGCTTTATATGCTTCACTATTCGATACTTCCATGATGGTATTCGATTTCTCCCCTTCCTTTGCCTCACTACCCTGTGCTCTTGTCATAGAACTTTATCAATTATTAATTTAGCTGCCCAGTATCATATCCTGTTTACATTTGTTATATCACATGGATCACTGTGTTCATTTGTTTTACCAGACTTCTGATTTTTGAGGTTTTATTGACCTTCTGCAGTCTATTTCTTTCATTGATTTTAATATATCTATCTATGTCCATTAAATCAAGCAACTCTTCCCTTAGTTCATTTTCTTTCAGACTGAGGGCACATCCTTTGTTTTCCACTTCCTGTGGGCATTCTAAAGAAAGTTCTATAGCATCTTCGTGTGGCACCTTATCTTCAGTTTCATCCTGTGCCATCTGTTGCTCTGTCATATGGGAACTCACTGGCCTATCACTCCTCAACGTTGATTGCATCAGAGCTTCCACAGTCTCTTGTTCTTTCCCTTGCTGTCTAGCTTTAAGTGAATGTTTATACTGGTTTCCTGTGGAAGGCTCCAAAATATCTTTATATGGCACCTGACCAATTGCTTCCTGTTCCACTGGTTTCCCCTTAATTTGGATATCCATTGCTCATTCCTGTTGTGGTGCTTTCTGCATTAGATTTTCTACACTGAATCCTTCACTTTACAGGTGCACCATAACCTCAGTTTCTGTTTCTTTAGCTTCTCCATTACAGATCTCCTTTTCTACTTTTCCTCTCTGTCTTCTTATTTTTTGTATTGTAAAGTGTTCTATATCTGGATTCCTTTGCCTGTATTTCTCTTCAAATATCTTTGGTGCTGCTCTTTTTGTATTGGTTAGTTTTGCTTTCTCCTTGGCATAAATATTACACCACATTAAATCTCTTTTTCTTTCCCATGTCCATATTTCTTCTTCATATGTCTCTGATCTTCCTACTTCTCCTTACTTTGGGAACTCACTCCATCATGTTGTGAGGTAATCTGTGTTAGACTTTCTACATTAAATACTTCACTCCGCAGACACTCCATAATTTCATTATGATTCTCTCCATGGCCTTACAGATATGGCTAGTTAGGCTTATGGGTCTATAGTTCTCAGGATCATTGGATGACCCCCCCCCCCTTGTGCAAAGGGATGATGGTAGCTGTTTCCCATTCAGCAGGGAACAAAATCAGTGCTTAGGCTGTGATTGAAAAGAGTACTCAATGGTGTTGCTAGCTCCAGTTTTAAACCATTGAGAGCACAGCCTGGAATGTTATCAGGTCCCATAGAGGCTGTGTTTTTGGCCTTGAAGAAAGCTGTTAAGACCTGCTCTTTAGAGATACTAGGTTGGTAGTAGGTGGTAGGAATGTTTTGGGGTATATGTGGCATGGATGGGGGGGGGTTCACTGAACCTCTCTGCTAGCAGGTTGGTTATTCTCACTGGTTCAGTATACTGTATGTGGTGCCATTCACTACCAGTTCAACACAAATCCAGGCTTTTCCGTTAAGGTTTTTTATGTAGCTAAAGAATGCCTTGTGGTTATCCTTAGCTAGGGATGCTAATCTAGATTTGTAGTTAGCTTTAGAGCACTTTACAAGACATCTTATTTGCTTGTTTAAGCTGAGAAGGGTATGCTTCCAATTCTGAGATTGTTCCTTCTTAATCTTAGACAGCAATTTCTTATTATTATTATTATATAACCTGTTTATGGGGGATGTCCACCAGGCAGGCTTGTTTTTTTCTTGTGGATCTTTCTTTGGTGCTATCAGGAATGGCTGAGTCATTACAAATATATAGATGTTTATGCAATGGATTGGTGTATATCCCAGTAGGGATGTCCTTGCCGTCAGTGGGGACATGAGGTTTGAAGCTATTAATGCCTTGCTGTAAAAGGATGTAGTTGGCTTAAGAGAAGTTTTTAGCCTACTTTCTCCTAAGGTGGGGTCTGATGCTATTGCTACATTGAAAGTGACTAATTTATGATCAGACTTCTCCAGGGAGCGCCACACACTTGTGGGGGTGCACTATTCTACCATGTTAGTGAGTGCCAAATATAGAATGTTTGGGCCCATTGTGGGGGTGCCAACTATCTGCTCCAAGGCATTTGATTTAACGAATTCCAAGAACCTTTGTGTGTTTGTACACATATAATTTAACCAGTCTATGGACAGGTGGTTAAAGTAACCCATAACCAGGATGTTTGGTTGTATTTTGAGCAACTCAAGTAGATCCAAGTAGGCAGCATGATATCATGGTTCATGGAGGGGGAATCTATAGCTGACGATACTTTGGTGAGGGGTCTTTCCTATAATTATTTGCACATGGAGTAACTCTAGGGAATCATTCTGTTTAACCAATCTGGAAGTGTATTTATCTTTAATGAATACTGATACTCCTCCTCCTTTAGTTTTCATGTGTTCATTTTATGGTCCAAACGTGTGAAAGGCATTATACCCTGGTAATGGCTGGGTGCTCTCCATGGCCTTGAACCAAGTCTCTGTGACTGCACAGATGTCCATATTTTCCAAGGTGAGGAGTGCTTCCAATGAGTGCAGTTCAGATTTAGACTTCCTATCATTTAGCAACATAACCTTAAGGTTGCTTTTTGAGGATATTTTTACGTCTGAATTTTGTTTTTGTAACATTGCCTAAAAAAAGGCACTATGGAGGAGGCAAGAGCCTTAGCCAGCAATCAAAAGCCCAGAGGTGACAGGTGAAGACCATCTCTGGCAAAGAACTGTGGTCTATCAACCATATCATCCTAAACTGACAGGTACTGAACCCCCTTAGAATGACACCAGAAACTAAGCCAATTGTTGAAGTCAATCATTTTTGTCTGTATTGAGGCATCATCCTAGGTGATGGTTGAATGCTGCTTAAGGCTAGGATCATACCCGCCTAGGACACATAATCAGAGAGCTCAGTTATGTCTCTATTCATATAGTCCAGTGAGGTATGTCTCAAGTTGTTCATACCAACGTGGACTATGACGGAGTCATAACAGTGCCTATTGTTGAGAAACTTGAATGCATGTGTGATGTGGTGGATCCTGGCACCTGACAGAGAGCTGACCATGTCCTTTTTCTTATCCAGCCTGGTGAGTGGGACATCTGTGTGTCTCACAATGGGCCAACTATGACTTAACATTTGATTTTGTGTTTTGCCTTAGGGACATGTTTGGTGAGACACTTGTGCATGCGTTTGTATGTATACTCTGATTTGCTGGAAATGTATTAAGTGAAGTGTGTTTTTGTTTGGGAGGTTTTTGATCTTTAGGTAGGCTTCTAGTGAGAACCTCTGCATATGTAGGTTTAGGTGTTATATGCGTGGATGGTGCAGGAGGTGAAGCGTGTGAGCTGACAGCCTGCTTGGTGTCTGATATATTGATTTGTGAGTGAGAGAGCCTAGATTCTAGATTCTTAATATAAATGCCTCTCTCATATATTGCAATTTGACATTCTTAAATTGCCAGAGGATAGCTCACAGGAATAAACATACATACATACATGGGACTCCTGAATTTGGTCAACACAGCAAAATGTTGACAACTGCGCAATCAACAACAGTTGGTTGACATATGCAGATGGTCGGCAGGTTAGCTAGATCGACAATCCCCAGGAGGAAGAATATTTCCTTTCTCCAGGTATTGTGTGATCTTGGAAATAGTATATATAATTAGCAGGGGGGTGTGATTTAATTTGTTTTGGGTTTTTTTGTTGTTGTTTGCAAGCAATGAGAATTCTCCTTGTGCAAGTGAAGCTGACTGTTCATGTTTGCACTGTCTACCTTTTGTGGTCAATGTTCTTGCCATCAGCATTTTGTTGGCAATTAAGTTGACCAAGGTAAGTAATCCCATTCATATAGATACAGGAGTATGCCTGATGAAGCAATGGTTACCATTGCGAAAGCGCTCACCATTTTGTATTAAAAAAGAAGATTTTACTTTGTTGTGGTTCAGTTTCTTTATTCCAGCTACCTTCCTACTGGGCACCTGTGTTTCAACATTTTCAACTTCTGTGCTGGTTTGGATTTATTTCTTAGATACAGGAGTACTTTAAAGAAATAAAAGGATAAAATATCAACATCACAATAAAACTGAAAAAAAAGTTAGCACAGCATTGTGCATGCTCTGGAGCTTAATGTCAGAACATGCAAATGCACTGAGGCTTAATGTCAGAACATGCAAAATGAACATATTACTTTTTGCAGAGGGGCAAGACCCCCTGCTCCTCCCACACACCCCCTGCTAATAATATATACTAGTTCTGAGATTGCAAAATACCAAGAAAAGGGCATATTCACCATCTCTGGGGATTGCCCATCTCACACACATGTTAATCATCTGTTTCTATCAACCAAAGTGTGTCGACAAAATAGATATAGGTTCTTAGGTTCATAGGTGTGTACTAGGCTAATGGCCCTGGGGCCTTTACAAGCCTAGCCCATAGGATTACCCTGGCATCATGTCACCCGACCTTAGTTCCCAGTGCCTTTGTCGAGTAAAGCCACTGGAGTGATTCCTGGTGTGAAGTTTCTATTTTCCATCCACTCATCAAGATTTCTCTTGAAGAGGGCCAGTGAAGTGCTCTGCTTGACATGTATGGGAAGTCTATTCCATAGCATGGGCAGTCTCTGAGTTATGAACCTGTCCCTCCAGCATGTTCTATTGATTGTGGTAATGAGGTTGAGGTCCCTGTAGCATGTGGTGCAGAGGGATTGGATTTTTTTTAGATGTAGCATTTCAAACAGAGCTGGGTCAGACATGGCTTTGAAAGTCAAGCTGAGATTGCCTCTAAGTAGGCGATATGAGATAGAGAATAGTTGGAGTTTTTTGTTTAAGGCCTAGGATCTTCTTTGTATAAAATGTATACATATATATATACATATATTTATTTATGTATACACACACACACACACACACACACACACACACACACACACACACACACACACACACACACACACAGATGTATATACATAAATATATAATTCATGGTAGTATTTACACCTGACGTACTACTTTCACCTGTTAACAGCACCTCATATTTGTCTGTATTTGTGAAGATTACCTCTGTCATTTTCAAGTCTTTTCTCTTTTAAATGGTATTTGAAGTAATACTAGTGAGGACTATCCTACCTTTTGCAGTCTCTTGTGGCAACATTGTCTTCCTCTTCTTGCAATCCATTGGAGGATTCAATAAAGCTTACATGATTATTTTTGCCCAAGTGCGCATCGCAGCATGATGCACAAAGAGTTTTAGATTCAGTAAACTCTGTGTAGCAGTGTACATTCATGTGCAAACATGGAAACTTCCTTGGCATGCAAATTACAGCATAGGTAGCTGAATTATATGCTAATGAAGTAAATGAACATGGTGGAGTGATTCAATAAGCTGTAAAGTGACTGTGTAGACTCCATGCTCATGTTGGCCATGTGTTTGAAAGTTTTCTGAATACAGCCACGGAAAAGAGTCTCCCCAGAAACAAGAGCAAGTAAAAGTCTGTAGATTTGTACAGAACAGATCATAACATGTAATCCCAAATACATAATGAAATTATCAGACATGGTGGATGCTAGAAAATTAGATTAACAACATCAACAATTCATTTTCAAGTGCTATGACATAAATGCAGCTTTGCTCCCCCACCCCAAATGAAGACTATACTCATAGCTAATGTAGACAACTAAAAGTGTAAACCCCATGAAACATACTATTCAAAATCTGCATTCCTCTTTGCAGATATATATTAGCACTGTTATACCCTCCCTTGAGTATACAATATTAGGCTTCCCTTTAGTTTTCTGCTTACACGGTACCAACCAGATTCAGGGCTGTCAGCATGGTGTAGACGAAAATGAGGTCAAAACTCATTAAAATTGCTGAATCCCAAAAAATTGTAACCATGTAGAGATGTTCACCTCATGTAGGCACATCCACAGTGTTCATGTTGAATACATGGCAACAGTGAATGATGACATTGGGGGGTATGTCAGGTTGCACTTACAGAGGTGTACATGTAGGTCTGTGAAGTGTAAAAGTGCATGTAAGCAGTGCACAGATCACAAGTTCTGTTTCCTCCTCTTTATTGCTTGTTAAAATGTATCATCTCTGTCTGCTTTAAGTCAAAATGTCTTTTTTAATTTTTGTCATTGTTAGCACAACTATGGGAAAAGAAGGGATTAATGGAAGGCTTCTTGATGCTTGTCACATAACTATTCCTGTAACAGCATGTATAGGTATAGGGCTAGAGTGTAGAAGGTCCTGGTTTCTAGTGCAGAGTCTGCAACCTTTCCTCCACTTCTTGACGTGCATGTTTGTATGATATCACAGACATGAAGAAACGTAATAACAAGATCACCAGTGTTTACCTAATTTCACCACTGGTGCACACAGCAGCACACAGGTGCACATCATGCACTAATGAGCACCAATGGATTTGATATATACAGTAAAACAGCAGATGTTTTTCATAGGTGCTAATTACAGCATAAGCAGGTGATTTTCTAAATCGTGGAGTTATTCAATAAATTATAAAACATCACTGTAGCCTCCATTCTGTTTTTTCCTGAACACTTCATTACATGGAAGTAGAGACAAGGAAATTCTAGGCCTGAAATAAAATTGTTTCAATTGCTACATTTGCAAGTTAAGTCCTGATCCTAGAATGTATTATTTAATAATATTATGGCATATCCTTGTATATCATAACTTGGTACAGCAATGAAGCAAATAGTGATGGATTTGTACAGAAAGTACCTTAACATGTGACAGCAGACACTTATTTTACTTATATGTGTTCATTACTAAGTTTTTCTTTTTTATACTTCTAGTTTTTAATTAGACTTTTGTGTGATGTGCTGAATAGCATAAACAGTGGAAGCAGGGAGTGGCTGTGTTTATCTGGTTTGCATGAAGCGCAGCAAAATACCTAGGAAGCAGACAGACAAAAATAGTAAGTAGATGCATTCAATTAATGCCCTTGGCCATCGTGAAAACCCAAGCTGGAGATGGTACAGGGTTGTGGTACAGAGTGTGCAACCTTTGTTTTACTGCTGTGACATTGCAGTTTACAGCAATAAAGTGCAAGATAGACAACTGTTTCCTCAACATTCTTCTGGCAACAGGTATAAGTGTAAGACTGCCATACATATAGTCTTGGGTTCAAATACAACATATTCCATATAGGATTGTTTTTACTGATAGAGTAATCTATGTATTATTACATTTATGATCAAATGTATGACTGTGGGTATACTGTGTACTATAGTCATGTAAATGTATTCCTGCTATCTTGACTGGCATGGCTTTAACTTTTGTGAAAAACACACACAACTGCCTATACAGGAAATTGCTTGCCACTGTTGCATTCTGCTTGGCAGACATTAGCAATGCTGTGCACTGCTTACCTACAGGCAAACAGGTGTAACCCACATGCATGTACACTTTGTTAACCATCTTGCAAAGCCCTGCTCACTGCACTATGGAACTTTATAAATTATGCTTTCTTATTGGCATTTATTGTCCATTTCCTTTGTATGACATAAATTTACAAGTGGAAACATTGCAAACTGAGACCACATTCTAAGTATACATTCACAATACATACATGTGTTGTGCCCCCCCCCCCCCCAGCAGTACAACCCTGGTGTCTAAGTATTTTTAACACACATATATCAACCAACTTACAAAGTGTGATATATAATGTTGTGTGCTCCCTCGTGGACAGGGCCAGCCAGTAGTGATGACAACTTTGCTCTGCTAAACTCAAACATCCAACTATGCTCAACAAGGGTACTTTTGTTTTTACACAGCTAGGCTTCAAAACAGCCTAGTGCTGTTAGGCTATTGGCTTCATATGAACCCATAAATCTATGTGCCTATGCAGGCCTCCCAACCTGTTGCCCCCCAGTGGCATACTGATATCATCTAATATAAGTTTATCTGTAGTCATATAAAAGTCAGACGTGTGCTGTAGTGCTTGCATAAAGTACTGAGTTCTGTAGTCTGTGTGCTTAGATAGGTAGGGGTTCGGGTCTCACTGCATGCAACTGTGCGTGTGTGTGTGTGTATGTGTGTGTGTGTGTGTGTGTGTGTGTGTGTGTGTGTGTGTGTGTGTGTGTGTGTGTGTGTGTGTGTGTGTGTGTGTAGTTAAAAGAGCAAGTGTGTATCCTGCAGTAACTGCTCCAATCCCATAAATTGACAGTATTTTGATACTTGCACCTGCGTACATATCCATTTCAGGCAGAACTCCCACCTTCTTGTCTCCAACATGCACTGCTAATGTCATCCACTATAAGTTGACCTGCAGAAAAGTAAAGGTCTGTCTTGTATAGAGTGCTGTTTCTGTAGTCTCTGCTCTTTAGATAGGTAAGGATTCTGTTCTCACTGCAGCCAACTTGGTGTGTGTGTGTGTATCGTTACTCAGCAGAGTACACATGCTTTCCTGCAGTTACTTCTCCAATAGAATAGCTTGCTAGTATTTTGATACATGCACAAGCCTACACATCAATTTCATGTAGCCCTCCCAATCTCTTGTCTCCCACATGGCCTGCTGATGTCATCCACTATAAGTTGACCTGAAGACATATAAAAGTCAGACTTGTGTTGTGGCCCTGGTGTAAAGAATTGTGTTTTGTAGTCTGTGTACTTAGATAGATAAGGGGGTCTATTCTCACTGCAAGCAAGTGTGTGTGGGGGCGGGGGTGAGCTGTTACTTGACTTTACTAAGAGCTTTTTACACCATCATGTGTGAAACTATCACCACATGCTCAACAGACAATGCTGATGCCATCAGCTATATCAGATTATTGCATATGCAGTCATTCCAATAGGGCATGATCAGATATTGGCCTGGAGCCCAGGCAGACATCACCTTAGATTCATAGGAGGTTACTAGGCTATTGACCATAGGGCCTTTATAAGCCTAGCCATGTTATACCCTTGTTCCCTTATTGACTAAGTTGTATGGTCTATATTTGCAGTGCAAGTCTATGATCAGCACCAACTGCCCTTTTCCAAGAGGGACATAGGTGACACTCCCAGGGTAAATTTACAGTCTCCCATCCAGTTGTTTAAGTTATGCTTAAATAGGGTCATTGAGAAGCTCTGTTTTATGTGAATTGGGAGTTTGTTCCAAAGGAGTGGCAATCTCTGGGAGACATATCTGTCACTGCAGCATGTCCTGTTAATGTTGCAGGCTAGGTTAAGATCCCTAGAGTGAGTGAATCTTGTCCCATGTAACTTGTGGATGTGCAGCATTTCCATTAGTGCAGGGTCTGAGACTGCTCTGTAGGCCTGGTACAAGTCACTTCTCTGCAGCCTATACAATACATAGTACTGTGACAGGGCCTTTAGTCTGTCCATGTAGGTCATGTGTTGAAGACCCTAAATGTTCTTGGTGAGAAACCTCTGAGGTCTCTCCAGCTGTTGCAGGTGTCTGGTGAGGTAGATACAGAAAGAAGCATTGTACTCTATTAGTGGTCTGATGAAGGATGAGTACAGGGGAGTTATAACATCCTTAGGAATGGGTGTGATGCCTGTACTTTTGAGATGTGCAACATAGAAGACCTTCCTTACCACTGTGGACACATAGTGATCAAAGTTAAGGTTGCTATCAACCTGTGTTCTCAAACCCTGTGTTCCCAAACCACTCACCACAGGATTTGAGCTAAGGGAGGTACTGTTAATATTGTAATTTGCAGGGGCTTCCCCTTTGCCAAAAGGGATGATAACACATTTTTTTGCATTTAGTTTAAGTCTGTGGCTTTTTGTCTGTATAAGCCCTTTTTGTAGTATGTCAGTACTCATAGGTTCATAGGTGTGTACTAGGCTAATGGCCCTGGATCCTATATAAGCCTAGCCCAAGAAGATTTTCTGGCATCATGCTGCCCAACGTTAGTCCCATTAGTTGTTGGGGACTCAATGATTGCACAGAGTTTGCAGTCATTGGTGAACAGTGTAAGCTACAGGCTATCTAGTTTCCCCTGGACTTCTGAGAAATACATTCCAAACAGTAGGGGGGCTCAGCACAGATCCTTATGGTACACCAGTGGTAACTGGTCTGCTGGTAGAGGTGGAATCCCCAACTTTGACTGTATGCATTCTGTTGGTGAGCCTGTTGGCTACCCATCTAGTGACATATGGGTTAATTCCTAGCTGTGTGAGTTTCTTAATGATGCCTGAGTGAGGGACTGTGTGAAAAGCGTTGCCTAAGTCAAGATAGGCTGTATGTACCATTTTTCCTTCATCCAGGGCTTTGGTGACATTCCCAAAGATGTCCACCAGGTTTAATAATCATGATCTACCCTTAATGAAGCCAAATTGTGTTGGGTCAAGAGTTTGAAGGTCACCTATGTCTTTGTTGATAAGGTCCATGGTGATTCTCTCCATGGACTTGCAGATAAAGCTGGTTAGGCTTATGGGTCTATAGTTCCCAGGTTGGTTGATGGACCCTTTTTTTGCAAGGGAATTACTGTTGCTGTTTTCCACTCTGCTGGGAGAAAGCCAGTACTTAGACTGTAGTTGAAGAGAGAGCCAAGCGGTTCCACTATGTCCTGTTGTAGACCATTTAGTAGGCAGCCTGGGATGTTATCCAGTCCCATAGAGGCTATGTTTTCAGCCATGGAGAGTGAGGTTATGACCTGCTCTTTGGCGATACTAGGTACTACGTAGAGGACTGGTGACAGGTATTCTTTGGGGTATGTCTGGTGGGGACAGCAGCGGGAAGTTTGCACCAAGACTGTCTGTTAGCAGGTTGGCAATGTCCTCAGGGTCAGTATGAGTGGTACCATCCACTTCTAGTTTGGAACAAAGCAGGGCCTTCCTTTTTAGATTTCTGATGAAGCTAAAGAATACCTTGTGGTTATCTTTAGCTAAGGATGCTAGTTTAGCTTTGAAATTGCCTTTAGAGGACTTTACAATATATTTACTTTGCTTGTTCAAGCTGTGGAGGGTGTCCTTCTTCTGCTGAGTCAGTTCCCTGTTGTTCTAAACATTAGTTTATTCCACTTCTTGTATAAACTGTATATGCTTGATGTCCATCAGGGTGGCTTGTTCTTGTTTGTGAGGACCTTGTTTTGATCCGTTCAGGTACAGCCGAGTCTATGAATTTGTATAGGTGTTTATACACGGCATTTGTGTACACCTCTGTATAGCAGTTATTGTTGACAGTGGTAGCAGGGGGTTGCAACTATTTATGGCATTGTTTAGGGGGCTATAGTTTGCTTTGGAGAAATTTTTCATCCTTTTTACTCTTGGGGGGGTCAGGTATGATCATTACTTCGAATGAGACTGAATTCTGATCAGACCTTACCAAGGAGGGCAACACACAGGAGGTAATGCAGAGACCCCTATGTCGGTGAGTACTAACTCTAGGACATTCAAGGGCCTTGTGGAGGTACTGACTGTCTGTTCCAGAGCATTTGTATTAACAAAGTCCAGGAACCTTAAGGCGAGTGTGACTGTGCTCATACATAACTCCCAATCGATGAAAGGTTGTTGAAATTACACATGACCAAGGTGTTCAACTGTGTAGTGAGTAACTCAAGTAGGTACAAGTAGGCAGGCTAGTTTTCATGGTTCATGATGGAGGACCTATAGCTAACAATGATATGGAAGTGGGTTTTACCTACAGTTAGTTGGGCTTGTAGTAGCTCAAGGGAATCATACTGTTTGACCAGTCTTAAGGTGTATTTGTCTTTAATGAAGATGTATACACCTCTGCCTTTAGTTCTTTCATGCTCATTTTGACGTCTGAACATGTTGAATGCATTGTTTCCTTCCATGGCCGGGGGGGGGGGTCTCTGTGGCCTTGAACCATGTCTCTGTGACTGGACATACACCGTAATGTAAGGAGTGCTTCCAGTGAGTGAATTTTCTGATTTAGACTCCTTCCATTAAGCAGTATAACCTTGAGTTTGTCTCTAGTGGATTTTTTTTTTACATTGGGTATTTAGTTGTTCTGACATTGCCTAAAAAGGCACTTTGGGGGAGGCAAGTACCTTTGCCAGTAACCCGAAAGCCAGGAGGTGACAGATGAAGACCATCTCTGGCAAAGTAATGTGGTATGTTAACCATATCTTCCCAGGCTGATAGATACTGCTCAGAAGCTAAGCCAATTGTTGAAGTCAATAATTTTTTGTTTATTTTGAGGCATCATCCTGGGTAAAGGTAGAATGCTTCTTAGGGCTACAGACATACCTGCCTGGGACACATAATCTGAGTTCAGTCATGGCTCTCTTCATATAGTCCAGTGAGGTATGTCTCAAGTCATTCACTCCATCATGGACTATGACAGAGTCATAACAATACTTGTTGAGAGACTTGAGTGTGTCCAGAGTCTGCAGTGTGTGTAGTAGGTTTGCTCTTGGGAGGTCTCTGATCTTTAGGTAGGCTCCTAGCGAGTACTTCTGCACATGTAGATTTATGTGTTGTGAGCTTTTGATGTGCAAGAAGTGAAGTGAGATTATTTCAATTTGATAGTATTGATGCAGCTCTCACATGTTGTATTTGTTTGTTTTAGAAGTAACTGGTTGCCAGTATGCATGAGGCAATTGCTACATTGCCTCAGGATGCCCATGTCACTCAAGATGGCTGGAGAAATGGTGGGAAATTGTCCATGCATTATGGCAGGTAGATAATGTAGTGACTAGTGGGGAGTGGGCTAGATGGACCAGGTTTTGTTATAAGACTACCAAAAAGCAGCTATTCTGTGGAGGACTAGGGGCAGAAAACTGCATCAGTGCTTCACAATGCACAACTGAGTTGCTCACAGGGCAGCAGTGCAATCTCTGAACAGCTCCAGTAAACAGAGTGCAAACCCACCCAAACACGATGCTGAAATACAAGAGAAGTTAAATGATTTTTTTAAAAGTAAACAAAGGGAAAGGCCAAGACTAAGCTTTATTCCAGCAATCCCCAACTCAGATGGGTCCTTGGCTTCACACTTCTGCCATTAGGGTGCAGGGGGGGATCTTCTTAATATAAGATGGCTGGTTTTAGTGCTCAAATGACAGAAGGGCTAGAAATTCAAAGTGAAGAAAATCACAGTCACAACAGAAAAAAAAAGTTTAAATAAAACAGCAATTCAGTAGAATACGCCCACAAGAGTGTAGACCACAAACCTTCTTAGTGTGAAATAAGTGGTCTTGAACCCAAGTGCTTAAACCAGAACTAAGACACTTTCAGAATAACAGACACAATAAGCCTTCAACCAGCAATTAAAGGCTTAGAAGGGTGTAGGCTATCCTCTCCTGCCACAAGAATCTGGGCCACAAACTTTCCTAATATAAAATAACTGGTTTGGAACCCAATTGCTTAAACCAGAACAAAGACACTTAGAACAGCAGGCACAATAAGCCTTCAGCCAGCAATTCCCAGCTCACAAGGGCAGAGGCTACTATCTCCTCCCACAAGAGTGTAGACTATAAACCTTCTTAAAGTAAAACAGCTGACCAGGACCCCACGTGCTTAAACCAAAACTAAGAGGCTTAGAATAACAATTACAATTTAATGAGATTCCATACAGAGGACAGTGACATGTCTTTTACTCTATCCACATACATCACGGCATGGTTAGTAGGCCTTGTGTTATCTTGATGAGAATGTCCTGTGGTCTGTTCAGCTGTTCTATGTATCTGGTGAGGTTCATGCAAAAGAGAGCATTATACTGTGTTACTGTTCTGATGAGTTTGACTACAGTGCTGCCATACTATCCATCTGAATGTGATGGCAAGTCTTATGATGTGCACCACACATATGTACTGGAAAACATTAAAGTAAAAGCAATGGCACACATTGTACTACCTGACTTCACAACTCTTACAAGAGAATACACTAGAAAGTACTGACATGATGATGCTATCCACCGTACAATTTGGCAAAACAAATATAAGTGACAAGTACAATTATCAGTTCAACAACAAAAATGCAGATATACTAGGCACTAATGTAGCTATACGCCCTGTACATCAGGCACAAAGCTTTTGTATCCCTAAATCCAGAAGTGAGAAAACAGAGATATGGCACACAGTTATCATCACTGCCAGAGGGTGTTGTGTGGGGGGGCAATAGGCCTAGGCTGACACAAAATGTTGGTGAGTGTGTGTGAGTAAGAAAGGGAAGCAGGCAGCCTGAACCATGTAACTATCATGTGTGTCTGTTGGAGCTCTGCATGTAAAAGTGGTGTGTGAGAGCCTACATGAACACAGCCAAGCTCAGTGCTAATATTACATCTTGGTATGTCAGACAGGTGTGAGCTGTGCATGGTAGAGTTGGCAGTTCATTGTTGTCACCCCCAATCACAAGAACTGGCTCTGCCAGGAGTTGCACAGGCACCTCCATGCCCAAGGTCAGATGCAATGCTGCTACCTGAATGTGATTGATGTCTGCTGGATGTGCTCCCTTCATGGGAGTACCCAAGACCACGATCCCATGTCTGGCATGTCTGGGTGTGGACAGCACTCTCACAGACAGACCAGCAGAAGTACTGTCACTACAGGAGCGTGATTGGGCATAGCCACTTTAGCTATCAGCAGATGTTGTGGCTGACCTATGCCCACAGGAATACTGCTCCCCTCCCAGCAGATATTCCATCACAGACACTGCTCATTCCATGATAGACACCCCTCAGTCCATCACAGACACGCCTCGTTCCAACATATCACTCATCTGATCTAGTGAATTGGTGACATAATGGAGGCAGTCAAGCATGTCAGCCTGTGCCATATTTACAACCCTCAGCATTTGTCTGGAGCAGTGGCCGTGGTGGTGCAGCAGTTAGCATTGTCAACTCACAGCAAGAGGTTCCCCCATTCAATTCTCGGCTGGACTGCCTTCTGTGTGGAGTCTGCATGTCCTCACTATGGCCGAGTGACATCCAAAGACATGCAGATAGGTGCGTGTGTAAATGGGTGTGCTTTCTTTGAAGGTTGGGTGTCGGGCTGGCAACTCAGCACCATAAAAGTCCACTGCCAATTATTAGCAGACCGGAGTTCCGCTGTGGTGACCCCTAACCGGGAAAAGCCGAAATATCATTTGTCTGGAGCACCTTTTTGAACATGCCTGTACCTCCATGATGACACTAAACATATGTTGAGTGACCCAGGAAGAGAAACCTGCACCAGGTCCTCTCCAAGCTCCCCCATCAACACTCCTATGTAGCACCTCACCAACACTTTGGCTATGGCCAGACAGAACAGGCACTGAAGCTGCAGTAGCCACACTTCCCTGCTCAATGTCCTCACCCTCCACCTGTCCAATATCTGTGGGCTCAGTGGACTGGATAGGTATAGGCCTACTGGCTGTGTCCAGGAAAAATGAAGGGGGTGGCTGCCAACCTCTGTGTCAGATTCAACGTTTGCACCCTGTGACTGTGCATCAGTTTCACCACCATCATCATCAGTGTCTGATGAGACACTGACAACAGGTGGCACAGGGCCCACACTCCCACTGTCATGATCACCTGTGATGAAAAGGAAGAAACACAGTCATATATTAATACCTCCACTACTATGGTACAATATATGCTAAACAACTAACAGTCTTGCCACTGTTACAGACAGTACAGCAATACACACAACAGACCTAAAATGACACATTATGATATTTCTTTAAATTAATCTGCAATACCGAAATTAATTTATTTGGCTTACCATCTTCAGGAGGCATATGTCGCTGGACTCTTGACGGTCCTGAAATATGTTATGGAAGAGGTAAGGGCAACACATCACATTTAACAGTAAGACAGGGGGAAATACATGCACTCCTCTATATCTGCATTAACTGTATGTTCAACAAGAATGTGGCTGACAACTCCAAACTGAGCTTATTACTGTATCAATCTTCAGCCCCCCTCCAAAAAAAGACATGTGACACAGAAGTAACTTTTATTTCAATTGTTTTACTATACAACAGTATTCAACTGGTCATATAACAAAGCCTACCTGGAAGTGCTTCCTGGAACTCTGAAAGGGTGGAGCCCATGTCAGTGACATGCTGTGAGCTCTCATGTTGGATATTCACCAGGAACTCTTCATTGGGGATAAGACGTGGTTATGTAACAGTCCCTCCCCTCATTACCCTTTGGTCTCAGGCAGAAGCAGCTGCTTGCCTCCATACAGAGATGATCATATCAGTGGCCCTGTGATGCATCTGTTCATATGTCCGACTGTGGCCACCCACAGAATTGATGTTGGCAACAATCTACTGACATACTCTTAGTCTTTCTTGCATATTGGACTGACCTCTTCCCAGCAGAAATCCCCCATGTTGATGGAGACTATCAACAATGATATTGTTCTCCTCTTCACTGAAGGGGTTCTGCGCCTCATTGACATTGTTTGTGTCCTAAAAGACAAGAGAATGATGATATACGTAAGTATCACATAACTACAAAGTATCTCTTTCCAGATAAAACAGTAATGGTAGGCAGTCAGTAGTACCCCACTGGAAAAACATAAAACAGTCTACCGCTATGAAATACTTACAACAGGCAGGATTCAAAACAAGGAGAGTAGCAAGAGCAATACATTCTTGTATGTGCCATAGCAGTAACTCAACTGAGCCCCCCCCCCAAAAAAAAATGATCAGTCCATTCTAGTTTGTGACATAACAATAACTTTTCTTTGTTCCCCCCCACCCACAAAAGAAGAGGAACATGAACCATTTTGCTAATAAAACATCTTTGAAATGTTAAAAGTGCTTTCAAAGGACGTGTCCCTGAAACATTTGCACATATGTATCACACAACTTTCTATTTTCCTACATTGTCAATAATGTGTACCTCTGAAATGGCTTGACAAACATGGGCATGCCATCAGTACACTTCTAACTAATGCATGCAGATAAAAGTGTAAAAGCCTTTGCTTCACATTATTCATTATATTCCAGCATATACATTATGTAGGTAACAAAACAGGGGCATACCACTGGAGTTCAATACACCTCTGTAAAGGTGTCTTTGGAACAATATGGGTTTTGTGAAGTCCTACAAACATGCAGCAAGTGTCCTCACCATCAGTTTGGCTAGCTATACATTTGCCTTTTTATAATGGAGTAGACTATTAGTGGCTTGCATCTGTCGTAACCTATGTTTCAGAGATGCTAATTGCAGCATAAGCAGCTGAACTGCATGCTAATCAACCAATCTTGTTGAGCTATTCAACAAGTTATAAAGCAACCATGTAGACTTCATTCAGTTTTTTTTTGTGGATTTCAAATGTAGTGGAGTACAGACAAAGAAAGTCTACACAGACAGAATGTTAGGAGCTACTGCTGCTTAACTCCATTGTATGTGCTACAGGCTGCAGGAAATGCTCCTGCTGCTGCTGCCAATAGGCCTAGGCCAAGACAGAGAAGCGTTTTCAGGCCTCATTTAACTTATCACAACATACATGACTTAGACATTGTAGAGTGCTACAGGGTGGACAGGGACACAAAACAGGAACTCTGTGACCTCAGTCAGCATCAGCTCAGAGCCAGAGCCTTTACCTCCCCATGTCTTGGTTGTGTAGTTGTGTACAGCTTGCATCACAGTCAGCCCTGAATTAACACTGTGGCAGCTGCTGCATTTACAAGGTAAATCCTGAACATGTACTGTATTGTAACATAATATTATGGCATGTCCTTGTATTTCATCACTTGGTACAGTAAGCAAGTAAAAAGTGGAAGATTTGTACACAAATTAATGTAACATGGGAGAGTAGACAGTTATTTGACTTGTATGTGTCCATTAGCAAGTAGTAGGCCTCAGGCATCAAAGATTCAGACATTCATACCTCTCCAAAGTACTGATGATCACTGCTTGCCCTCAGTCTAGCCCCATATGTTTGTAATGGGAAATCATAACATAGAGAAGTTAGAAAGTAATGAGACACATTGCAGTTTCTGACTTCACAACCCTCAAAAGATCAAACAGGCAGGATGCAAAACAAGGAGAGTAACAAGAGCAACATAGCCTTGTTTGTGTAATAACAGTAGCTCAGCCTGGGTCCATCCCCCTCGAAAGAACAGTGTGCCCTTGCATGTGCCATAACAGGAACTTAGCATTGCCCCCCCCCCCCCAAAAAAAAAGAGCAGTCTATGCTTGGTTGTGCCATCTAATCTGCCCTTCATTTTATGACAACTGCATATCATAGTATTCCCAGTTAATATCCTCACACATTTTAAAGTAAATGATATAGAGTGGTTTACACACTGCATGTCTCTGAGTAATGGTCAGATAACTAATGAATGACCAGTAAACACAGAAAGGTAAGACAGACCCATATATTTGCAAGGAATAGCCATGACAGATTGTCTGATCACTAAGTGCACTACATCCAAATATATTATATATAATAAATTTACAAATAACAGGTTATGCCTTGATATCAGTGTGCATTCAGTTGCACTTGGTTGTGTGAGGAATTACTTCATGTCTTTGCTGCAAAGCTGTTTGTGGGGCAAAGATGGATAAGTTCCCCATCCTGTTTTCTGAAGGTGGATTGGAGTGATAGTTGGGATCCAGATCTGTGTAGACATCAGGGGTGGCCCGTGCTATTGGACTGCCGGACTGCAGCCCCCCAGCTGTAAGAAAAGAAAGAAAAGAAAAGATAAAAAAGAAAATCAAAAATCGCGGACTTTTACACATGCACACTAGTCCGGACTGCTGCTGAGACAGTCTGGAGCATGCGCAGACTGTTTCAGCAGCAGTCCGGATTAGGAAACATTTAAGAGCAGAGATCCCACTGCATAGACCATCGCTGGAAATAGATTGAACTGCAACATCGCCAGGCTGGAGTCTCATCGGGGGAAGAACATTTCACGTGGTGGTTTGTAGTGCTCTAACAGCTATGGATTTAATGGCACGAAGGGATCTACATCGCTCCAGGTAGGGGGGTGTGTGTGAAATTCCCCAGTTGCTATATACTGGTGGCTAGAACAAACTCATGGTGGTGTGGTAGGGAATATCTCAGGCTTGAACCCTGTACCTTGTATGCAGGTGTTAAGGACCTGAATTCCCTACCCACCACCATTTGTAAAAAAAAAAATTGCAGGTATTTGCCTCATATTTGATCTGATCTGTTCCTCATAATATCTGTGGTTTCTAAATGTTGCAATGCTTGATATTTGATGGTGCAGTGGTAGCATTGTTGCCTCACAGCTGCAGGTTTTCAAGTTTGATTCTTGGCTGGGGTGCCTTCTGTGTGGGGTCTGCATCTTCTCCCTGTGTTTGTGTGGGTTTGCTTTTGTGTCCTCCCATGTTACAAGACATGTCTGCATTATTTCTTCCTGGGCCTCTGCTGAATATTGTTTTTTTGTTCCAAGTCAGACTGTGCTGATTAACAAATGTTAAATAAAATTGACAGGCATTTGAATTTCAGACTTCAGGTTTCTGAATGTTCAATTCCTTACATATTTGATGGTGCAGTGGTAGCATTGTTACCTCACAACTATAGGTTTTCTGGTTTGATTCTTGGCTGGGGTGCCTTCTGTATGGAGTCTGCATCTCATCCCTGTGTTTGTGTGGATTTGCTCTGGTGTCCTGCCATTTTACAAAGACATGTGTCTGCAGTATTTCTCCCTGGGCCTCCGCTGAAAATTGTTTTTGTTCCGTCAGAAGTAAAATTGACAGCCACTTGAATTTCAGACTTCATGTTCTTCAGAAAATACATAGTAACACAACCTTTTATTCTAGCAATTTTCTAAGTTTATAAGATGAATATTTGAAATTTGTCCTTATTGTTGGGACTGTATTACCCCATTATTGGCTTTGTCCATGTTTTTTTGTGCTAAGGTTGACAGCTATGACAAGAACTGAATTCACTGAATATGTTTGAGGGCTGTATTCCCTCATTACTGGGTTTGTCCAGGTGTTTTGTGCTAAGAGGTTGACAGCTATGGTGAGAACTGAATTCATTAAATGATAGCCATTTAAGTTTCAGTCTTCCTCTCTTTCACAAAGCAGCTGATTTGGCGTAGTGGTATGTTGCTCTGACTGTTTTGCACAGGGACCTTGGCAGTAAAATGTATGGTGGTAACACAGCATTTTTCTTTCACAAAGCAGGTGATTTGGCATAGTGGTATGTTGCTCTGACTGTTTTGCACAGGGACAATTGTAGTAAAATGTATGGTGGTAACACAGCATTTTTCTTTCACAAAGCAGCTGATTTGGCATAGTGGTATGTTGCTCTGACTCTTTTGCACAGGGACCTTGGCAGTAAAATGTATGGTGGTAACACAGCATTTTATTCTAGCAACTTTCTAAGATTATACAAGAAATGTTTAATGTGTCCCTGGTTTTGGGGCTTTTGACCCCACCCCAATAAATTTGGCTTTTTCCAGATTTCTTGTGCTGCGAAGATGAGATGCAGTTGAGTATTGAGTAGATTTTACAAGGAGCTGAGAGCTGCAGGGGAAGAGAAGTTTAGTGCTGCTTATGCTAAGTCAGCTTGCATTGTTAATAGCACAACAGGTTGTGTACTTGCTTTTCATGCAGAAGGTTGTTGGTTCTACTCCCACTAGGGGTGAATGCTGCCATACTGAAAAAGTTAAGATACTAACTATGAGCATGTTATCAGTTTGCCATCCATTTCCTATTGCAATATTACTAGCTTATCATTTTTAATGTAATATAGGCAATTTATTCCTCAGGGGCATCAGACAATTTATTTTTCGATGAAACCATGAAATATAAAGGTGTTTGTTAGCAGCAACCTCTTCATTAGTTACAGATTTATTTAATGTGGAATTATTTAGATGACTTTTTTACTTCTTCAGAGATTGTGCATATTTACTGATAATGGTGGACTGTAGAATTGTACATATTTAGTGATATTGGTGGACTGTAGAATTGTGCATATTTACTGATAATGGTGGACTGTAGAAGTTTGAGTAGACTTTTATGATGGAAATGTTCTGAACTGGGCAGTTTTGTCATTATGGGTGCATGCATTTTATTTCATTGTTTACTGGAAAGATGTTCTGAATTGGGCAGTTTTGTCATTATTGGTGCATGCGTTTTGTTTCATTGTTTACTGGAAAAATGTTCAAAACAATAGGAAGGTGTATCAAAGAGCACATGTATGTTTCATATGCAAGGGGCCTATGATTTGAAAACAGCCCAGAATTAATCTTTATCTGCCACTGGTAAAATGTATTTTCTTTGAATGTGGGTTTCAATGCTGTTTCAATGAATGTGAGTTTCAAGGACAGATAAGTTTTAATGCTAAGTTTGTTTAGCAGATGTCTTAGTGTTTGTGCTGTAAAATGTAAAATAAAACTTTCAAATGAAGTCCAAATCATCATAGAAGTAAATCAGTATGCACATTAGTGTTTATGGTAAATGAAGTGAAATAGCCAACTAATGGATCATTGGAATGGCTGCAGGGGGAGGCTCCATTCGACCATGATTTTGTGAGGGGGAAGGGTGGCAAACTTAAAGACAGCCCCAGCTGAACTATACCTCCCAACTGTCCAGATTTTCAAAGAATGAATAGATTTTTGCTTCTTATTTTTGGTTTGTTCCTCATAAAATTTGTGGTTTTCTGGCAAATCATTTAGGAATTAAGTCACTAAATAATGACACACTGAGTTTCAGACTTCATAACCTTCATAAAAATGCATGCTAAAGTAAGACCTGTTGTTCTAGCAACTGTCTCAGTTTATACAAGAGCAATTTTTAGTACTGTTTATATGTTCCCCCAATATATTTGGCCTTGTCCAGATTTATTGCATTAACAGGTTGAGAGGTACACGCAAATAAATTGCTTTATAGAATTAGGCATAGGCAAACCTCTCAACTGCCCCTGATTTTGGCTCAAAATGTTGCTCTTCCCTCTAATAATCCCTCCGCAAAATAGCAATTTTGGAAGAAAACATGGAGGGTTTACAATTAAGAAATAACTGTAATAATCAGAGTTATAGATTACTTTTATTTCAGAAATGCATGTAGATTCTTTTATTTTGTCAGCTGCACAAGTTAGCAGTACTAATATTAAAGTGTCCCTTCTTTGACAGGTTCCCAGCTGTATTGTGTGGCTATTTTATATTTTTACATCACGTTTTTGGTCCATTTTTCATAAAATTGTGGGGGGGTTTTGGCAAATTAGTGACAAATCATTAAAGACTGAAGTTAGAAAATAATGACAGACATTTGAGTTTCAGATTTCATACCATTCAGGAAATTCATACTAATGCAAGACCTATTCTATTATCTTTCTAAGTTTATAAGAGCAATATTTAAAAAATGTCCTTATTTTTGGGCCTTTGTCCCACTTCTTTGTATGGCTTTGTCCAGATTTCTTGCTCTGAGGTTGAGAGGTATGACAAATGTGTCAGGGCCATCACAGTCAGCCAGAGACATTTCAAATTGTGACATACTTGTTGCACCCCACTCCCCCATGTAGTGACTCTGGATGTGTCGAAGCAAGGCAAGGAGTAGTTATGCAGTGTAAATGTGCAGAGTATCCCCCCCATCCAAGGTAGACACAAGTACTAGAATGGCTTTTCATCTGTCCTTGATTTTTGTAGAATGGTCTGGTTTCTGTCATATTTTGTGTACTGTTGATTTATGCTTATTACTCAAAGTGCCTGTTGCTCTGTGTTTAAGTAGCAATACTTTAATGACCATCAGGTAAGCTTGGCTGAGATCGTAAGATGCAAGTAAGCTTTAATAAGCATACTGTTAAAGAATTGCCAACATTGAAAGCCTTTCTGTTGTTGCCATGTAGAGAATACTTGACTAGATAATGTATAAGCCTTGGGTATTGAAATGCATATGACAGTATTTGTCATAAAGGACAGGATTACATTATTTTAAGAAGCTCATTACACTTGGAGACTTTCATTCATCTCTGCAGGCTTTACCCGTAAACTAAGCAGAATGCCAATCGTGTGGTCCATAACCTGTACAGTAATCCTTTTAAGCAATGTATCTTGAGCTTATTTCTTGTTTGCTTTTCATTTTTTGCTTTGATCATGTTTTCCCCATGAAACAAGTAGATAGTTGTCAGGCAGCAGGTCTTTTTTTGGATAAGAAACATTTTTACAAGTGGGGGCATCAGAGATTTCTACTTTCAGCATGTTACTTGGTACTTTAATAAAGCTGAATATAAATTATAATTAGAACTGCAGTGCAAGAAGTGGTTTGAGTTGAGTGCTGCTTGTTTTTCTTATACTTGATTTTGACTGGCATTCCATTAATGTATTTAAAAGTAATTTATTTTTTCATGCCTCACAACCTTTTTGTTTCCATCTAGATATTAAGTAAGCTGTCATGCAGCCAATGCATTGAAATATTTTTATTCTTCTGCACTTCATTTTGTCTTGATTGGACTCTCATAATGACGGTTTGGCACCCAGGGCAGTGTATTTAGTTAGTTTTTGTGGTTTTGAGCATAGCTCCTCCCCTTTCTAGTTGGCCGCACCCCTTCCCATTGACCCCACCTATTCAGCAATCTCCTGCAGCTTCCCTTTGATTTGAAGTCACCAGCCGCCACTGGTAGACATATCTCATGTGTACTAACATTTT
The DNA here is from genome assembly GCF_019279795.1 of Protopterus annectens. Taxonomy (NCBI): domain Eukaryota; kingdom Metazoa; phylum Chordata; order Ceratodontiformes; family Protopteridae; genus Protopterus; species Protopterus annectens. Next base: position 1,416,561,723 of record NC_056731.1, read on the forward strand.
CTACTGTTTATGTCATAGATTGATTTTCCTCAGTTCAACTCTTTCTCATTTATTTAATTTTTTTGGGGGGTGCACTGTTTGCACAATGTGCTGCTTAGCACAAACAACTTTAGCTATGCTCATATTGTTTGCACTTAGAGAGGCAGTATACAAACTGGACTAACGGACAACCCAGGTAACAGACAGGATGCAGACAGAGTCAAACATACACTGAATGCATTCAATTAATACTATTGGCCATCGCTCAAACATGTTGCCCAGCAGTGTCGCACCCTCACTTACTGTGTTTGTGTAATGGTAAGCAATGTACAACAGTTTCAAATGTTGCAAAACCAAAAAGTTTGTACAGCCAGTAAGCAAGATACCTGCAGTTGATGGGAAAACATCATTCTATATTGGTCTTGATCTGTGGTAGCATGGCAGATGTTTTTGGAGAGGTTTTGAGATTCCATGCTCAAAGATAGGGTGTCCAGGAGACCAAAGTGTTTGTTGGAGTCCTAGTGAATGAACATGGGCCCAGGATTTTGCAGTGAGACTATCATGGCTCAGATTACAAGCAAAGACATGGAATAGTCTGGCCAGGGCTCTGACCAGTGCTACCAGTAATACCCCCACTGATGAACAATGTTGGAATCACTACAGAGACCTCCAGATGAGGAAGAGGGATACCCTTGACCACTGGATCAAGGAATGTAGGACTGGGGGGGGGCACCCCACAGATGTGTAAGTATCACTTACAGATACTGCTTGTAAGAGTTAAAAGCTGGATACACTCAGGATTGGTATTCATAATGGTATTCTGTTCTGTTTTTACTGAAGACGTCACAGACGGAGAACTGAATGAGCGAACCCATGCAGCTAGATTGGCATGGATGCGGGAAGCATGTGGTATGTATGCATCCAAACAGTACAGTTATTTTAGCATTAAAAGTAAAGACACCTTTATTGGTTTATTATACACTTTTTTTCAAATTGAGCATTCATCTCTCAACTGTAACAGGAAAGTATGCATGCATTATTCAGGAGGCCAAATAAACAGATCAGTATTAGCAAGTAGTCAAAGGTTGTGGGTTCAAAAAACACACTTCCCAAATATACAATACTGTTACATTTTCATCAGTATTGCTATGTAACATTAGATCTCTAAAGCAGGGGCACCAATAGCCTGCTGTAAACTGTAATCAGTATAACTGGAACACACATATGTGCAATATGTGCACACATCAAGGATTGCTTGCTGCAATCTGTCATACAGTGTGCATCTGTTATGAACTGGGTAGTCTTAACAGTAAAAAAAGGTATTTGTTAGGAGTTGGTAGTCTTAAAAGCAAAGGTAACATAATAGAGTCAAATAATTGTATCAATGCATTGTATGTCACATAAGAAGTTGCTAATGTTCTCCCTTGTTTTTGTCTCACCCCAACTCTTCTCTTCTCTTCTTTTTCCCACAGCACAGTGGGGTAGGCCTGTCCCACAGGATCCACCTGCCCCCACTCCACTGGCTACGACACCAAGGCCCAGCATGTCTGGGATGCAAGCTGGTACCAGCCCCTCTACTGCCCCTGTGCTACCTGGCCCCTCCAATAGTTCTGGCCCACAGGATACGCCAGTGGTTCCCTCTGGTAGCAGTGGCAGAGGTGGTGATTTTATTAGCTGCTATGAACTGCCAGGGTTGGTGCGTAGGATTGTGTACTACACAGTTGGTACACACCTACACTGGACAGAAATACTGCTCTTCATCATTTTATTGAATAACACAAGGAGATGCAGACATCAGACACTGCAGCCATCAATGAGGTGACAGTGATGACAGTCCAGTGGGTGATGACTCGATTCTCACTGTGACCTAGCTTGACATCCATGGGTTCACAATGTTACCATCCTCTCCCCAACCATGGTGTTCACCCACCTCTTGTTTCCTTCACTGTCCCTCTCTCTTGTCTTGTTTGTCTTGTCTGTCTGGAATTGCTTTCTCACCTACCCAACTTACCTCAAAAAGCAATTATAAGTGTTATATACAGTTGTACTGGAAACCAGTAACATCTAACTATATTTTAGAGACTCCATACCAACTACCACACTTCATAATTTGGATTTACACATAAAAATATTTGAAACTGTTAATACACCTGGATTTGAACCCAATACCATCTGAACACAAAAAGGAATGGAGCAATGCATTAACAGATGGTGCTACAGACTCACCTGAGTAGCAGGTGTATTTTAGAGACTGAATAGCAAATGTGAAACTTAACTGCTGTTGTATACACCTGCTGCGTAACTGAATCTCTGGCAGCAGGTGTTAATTCACTTAATGCAGTGATAAGTTCCTTTTTGGGACCAAATAGTACTGGTTCTGAATAAAGCTACTGTTACTACATTGAATTAGTTTTGTAGTAATGTTACTTATAGCACACCATCATGCACTAATGCTTTATAAAACTAAATGTGTATTGTATAATAATGCTTTATAAAACATTACTGCGGATTGCACAATTCTGCTTCATACAAAATTAATGTGGAAGATAAGACACTGGTGATATGGGCAGCAGCATGAGGGAGTATAAAGGGAAATCCTTGCTAAACTGTGTCAGTTGCTATTGATTGCATAAAATACATCTGCTACCTAGCTGACTCTGTGGCAGCACATGTTAATGCATTGTTGTTAGAGGCAGATGTTACTGGGTTTGAATACAGGTATAAGTAGTAATTTTACAAGTGTGCATGACACTTTAAAAACATCTACTTGTATTGCTGTCATTTACTGTTGCTTTGCATTGGTATGCAATGTGCACCATCACACAATAATTCTTTAAAGAAAAGAAATGGGGAATACAGGAAAGTGGTGAAATGGGGAGCAAGCAGGGGAAAAACAAAGTGAAAGGAGAGCAGGAATGTGCATGAAATATGTAGGAAAGACCCATAGCTATCTATTTCTTCAACAATAAAACATGATCATATATGCAAAATATTAGGTGAATTTGGACTGTCACCTCCAGACAGGGATAATCACAACAAAATCATGTTGTATAGCCAATTTAACAAACTGAGTGTGTCATGAAGACACATGAGCAAAATGGAGAGCTATGTATGGGACGATTTTTTTTTTTGGGGGGGGGCAGGTGTCCATTTTTTTTTTTTGAGAGAAAGAAGATTTGGGGAACTGATGTAGGAATATCTATGTGAGGTAAGTTAGGTAGGTGAGGAAGCAATTGCAAACAGACAAAACAAGCAAGACAAGAGACAGGGACAGTGAAGAATACAAGAGGTGGGTGGTGGCTAAACACCATGGATGGGGAGAGGGTGGGCAATCCACATCCCATGCATGTTAAGCTGGTTGACAGTGAGAATTTAGTCCACACCTGGTGGACTGTCGTCTCATTGTGCCACTGGCTGTAGTGCTGATGTCTGTGTCTCCTATATGTATTCTGAATGAGGATGGACAGCAGACACTCCATCTGACATAGGCATGCACCCACAGTGCAGCCCACAATCCTATGCACCATCCCTGGCAGTTTCTCTTGGGTAACAAAATCACAACTTTTGTCACTGCTCCTGGCGGAAGCCACAGGCCTATCCTCCAGGTCACAACTACCTAAGGGGCCAGGTAGTGCATTGACACCAGAGGGGGTGCTACCCAGTTGCACACGATGTGCTGGGCAGCAGTGCTTCAGCTGGTGGAGTAGGGGCAGGTGGATCCCAAGAAACAGACCTACCCTGCTGTGCTGTGGAAAAAAAATAAATAAATAAAAAAAATGTAAAAAAAAGAGACGTTAATGGCTGGAGTGACAGGAAAAAAAGGAGAACATTAGTAACTTCATATGTGATATACATAGCATTTATACAATTATTTGACTCTGTTTTTTACCTTTAGTTTTAACACTACAAACTCCTAACAAGTTTCTTCCTTACTTTTAAGACTACCCAGTTCATAACAGAGGCACACTATAGTACAGATTGCAGCCACCATTCCTTGATGTGTGCATATATGGCACATATGCGTGTACCAGTTATACTGATTACAATTTATAGAAGGCCATTTTGTCACTGGTATAGAGGTCTGAAGCTACATTGCAATAATTATGAATACCTAACAGTACTGTAAATTTGGGAAGTGTGGTTTTTGAACCCACAACCATTGATTACTCTCTAATACTGTATTGTTATTTTGTCATACAGACTACTGCATGTATGCTTTCCTTTTACTGTTTAGAGATGCATGCTCACTGTTTTTTCAGAATATGGAACTGTTGCTTTGTGCTACAGACTAAAGCATACATACTTTCTTTTACGTTTGAGATATTCATGCTCAATTTTGATACAACTGTATTAAATACCAATTATGTGGTTCTTAAATTTTAATGCTACTAAATTTCTATAGAAATTATTACTATTATTAAATTACTATTTAGAACAGTACTGTTCTGATGCATACATACCACATGCTTATTGCATCCTTAACAAACTTGCGGTATGGGACCTAACATTCAAGGCTCATTCCATGGCAGCTGTGGAAAAAAGAGAACAGAATATCAGTATGAATACTAGTCTTGACTATATACAGCTTTTAACTGAAATTGATACACATCTGTGGAGTGTTCCCTGTCCTAAATTCCCCAATCCAGTGGTTGAGGGTATTCCGCTTCCTCATCTAGAGGTCATCAAATTGAAGTCTGCGTTGCTCACCAGTGCAGGGGATACCTGTAGCACTTGTCAAAGCCCTGGTAATACTATTCCAGGCTTCAGACTTGTATTGTGAGCCTGAGTAGTCCTGCTGCAGGAACCGGGGTCCATGCTCCTTAACTAGGAGTCCAACAAAGACTTTGGACTCCTGAACATCCTATCTCTGCGCTCGAAAGCGCACTCCCTCAACAGCAACACCAGACATGTCTACCACAGCTCAATCTCAATGTAGAATTAGAATTTCCTTCCAACTGCTTTTTATATCCTTATATTTTCCCAACAATTGCATGTCTCACACTTACTGAGAATGTAAACATTTTGGTTTTGCAACATTTGAAAACTTTGTGCATCTCTTACCATCATGCAAAGATGGTAGGTGAGGGTGCGCACTGCTGGGTACAGTGTTTGTGCAATGTTAAGTGATGCACAACAGTGGCAAGTACTGCAATTTCAAGATTATTTGGGATACAGGCACTTGTATAAATGTGCTAGTCAAATGGACCCTGTCAACAGTTCTCCTACACGTACATCTATTGCACAAGAAGGTTGAGAAATCAGTTGTATATATTGCACTTCATTGTATAATCTGCAATCTTACAAAACTAAAACAAAATTTGCACACCCTATACTAGAACACTGGAGCATCTGCACTCCGCACCTACACTTAACACCTTCTGCCACAGGATAATTACAAGATATGCCCTACCTTAGTATTTATTGTAAAGTTCTCACTGTTAATTGCAGTGCAATGCCGCTTACCTTGTTTACACAATGCCCAATAGTATTAATTGAATGCATCCAGTTTAAGTTTGTGGTTGTCTGGGTTCTGTCTGCAACCTGGGTGGTCCATTCATTCAGTTTGTGCACTGCTGCACTTTGCGCAAAACAGGTGAGCACAGCCAAATATGTTTGTGCTAAGTGTCGCATTGTGCAAATACTGGCCTCAAAAAAATAAATAAATAAAAGGGAGATATTTGCATCATATTTTTGGGCTGTTCCTTGTAAACTGTGTGGTTTTCTAGAAAGTCACTGAAGATTGAAATCAATATATAATGACATACATTTGAGTTTCGAAATTCGTATCCTTCAGAAAATGCATTCTAACACTAATCCCATTATTCTACCAAATTTCTTACATAATATGTTAATTCTGTCCCTAATTTTTGGCCCTTTCTCACCTGTTATTTTAGTCTTTGTCCAGATTTCTTGCACTAACACATTGGAAGGTAGGAGCCACATTCATATTACAGGTTTCGTGGCCAGCAACACTGGTGCAAAATGCAAAACCTTGCTTACATCCACTGCTCATCATTAATATGTGAGGTGCGATGTTGCTTGATGAGCAGTATCGCGTATGCAAAAACACTCCATGTAGGCTCTGCGTGAAACCTACATGCAATGTATTGAATCCAGACCCAAGCTGTGTGCTGAGTGTGCTTTATTTTCAGTATCAACACATTCCAGAGACACAAATATATGTATGTTTGTATGTATGGATAGATGCATCTATCCATATAAATACAAATTGCAAAGTCATATATATAAATTACATTAAAATAGTATGGAAAATAGCACCACAAAGGAAGATATGTATTTAAGGTACTGACAGAGGCAAAAATACATGCCGGATTTAAGGCTTAAAGATGTTACTGTCATTCAATAGCATTGAATGAAATAATTCTCAGAGTTATAAACTAGGCATATTTATAATTTTCAAATTCATGGTTACCACACCTTCTCATCTTGCTTTACATCAATAACATGGTTTTACTCCACTCCAGCCATTCCCTCTCTACTTTTGAACTTGAGCTACAAGCAGATATTCACTCCTTCATTCAGTGTTTCAATGACAGACAAATGTTACTTGACTAAAACTTAAACAATGCACCTTGGGGCCACCCCAAAATCCATACTATTCCACACTTCTACAAATCCATGACCATATTAACACCAAAATTTTAAATGTTACCACATTCACATATTTATAAATTTAGTTGGACCTATCTTTAAACTTCCACCTCCATCTGAAAAACATTCACAAAAAAAAGTAATGCTGTCTTGTTCTGGGCTAACAATATATCCCTGTTGTTTTCTAGAGCTACTTACTGGAAATTCTACAGGCAAGTGTATTCTACTAGTTCAGTTAGAATATGGTCACCTTCTCATTATAGCAGCCTCTAAATAAAATACACCCACCAACTAAACCATGTCAAATGCTATACGCAGGTTCATAAATCTGTATCCCAGAAATGGTCACTACAGCAAGTCCATTGAAAAAGCTAACTGGCTTATTTGTCAAACAATGTTTCAACTTTTTATTTACCTCACAACTCTTTGAGCTCATTAATAAAAAGAAGTTATGTACCTACCATAACGTTCCATGTTAGTTGTCTTCATCTCGCCTTCTTTCTTGCTTGTTGGGATCGGAGCTGATCCTCGGCTCCAACTCGGCCATCTTCTATAGCTTTAGAGCTGTTTACTGGCTCAAGGCTATCCCTTATCCCATGATGCCTAGTGCTAGCTACCCAGATCTCATTTGAAATAGCTAACCCCCGCCACAGCTATGGAATGAAACCCTTCCAAACAGAGGGTTAAACCTACCTGTTATAACCGCTAAGTCAGTAGAGGAAACAAACCAGAGAACACTCAGCCAGTGAAACTTAAACTCCTCTCGGTCCAATAGGATAGGGGAATGGAGGGGGGGGGACGCAAGAAAGAAGGCGAGATAAAGACAACTAACATGGAACGTTATGGTAGGTACATAACTTCATGTTAAGTTGTCTATCTTGCCTTTGTTTCTTGCTTGTTGGGACAGCGTCCCTAGCACCTATGATCCTGGGTGGCTCATTGGAACAGACTCTTCAGAACAGTGGAACCAAAGTTAGCTCTACTCCTGGAGACCATGTCTAACTTGTAATGAGAAATAAAGGTTTGAGGATTTGCCCACGTGGCAGCAGCACAGATAGAGTCCATGGGCAACCTAGACTGGAAGGCTACAGAGGTGGCCAAAGCCCTAGCAGAATGACCTTTCGGTTTGGTAGACAATTCTTTGTTTCTTAGTTGATAGATGAAGGTAATAATGTGAGACAACCACCTGGACAGGGTCACTTTGGAGACTGGAAGACCCTGTTTGCCCCTAGCATAGGAAAGGAAAAGTTGATCCGACTTTCTTGTATCCTTCGTTCTATGCAGGTAAAAACGCAATTGTCTATGAACATCCAAAAGGTGTAATTTGTATTCTGCCTTGTTGGTGTAGTTAGGAAAAAACACAGGAAGGTCTATGGATTGGTTTAGATTATATTCTGAGCAGACTTTCGGAAGGAAGGGGGGATTAGTTCTCAGAGCAACCCTGTCCTTATGAAAAACTAAGTACGGTGGATGAACACTTAGTGCTTGAAGTTCCGAGACACGTCTGGCTGAGGTAATAGCTACCAGAAAAACAGTTTTCCAAGATAGAAACCTAAAGGAGCAGGATGCTGCTGGTTCAAAAGGGGGCATAATCAAGGAGGTTAGTACCAAATTAAGGTCCTAAGGAGGAATGGGATCTCTCACTGGGGGCCGAAGGAGAGTAGTCCCTCTGAGAAAAGCTTTACACAGCTTATGAGACATAATGTTTAGATTAGAAAACCTGACAAGAAAGTTAGAGATGGTCGCTAGTTGAACCCTGATTATGGCAGAAGCAGACCCAGAATAAAAAAGCTCTGTTAGGAACTCCAAGATTTCGTGAACTGGGTCTGAAAAGGGATCTATGTTCCTAGCCTCTGCCCAACAAGAGAAACGTTTCCATTTGCTAGCATACGTCTTCCTAGTAGCAGATTTGTGAGAGGAGACAATAATCTCACGCACAGCCGGGGAAATGCTGGGAAGTCTGGCTAGGTTTGGAATTGGATCAACCAAGCTGTGAGCTGGAGTGTTTGGAGGGATCGATGTAGCTCTCCTGATTGATGAATCAGCAGGTCTGGAATAGGATCCAGAGTCCAGGGCTGCTCGAGGAGGTAACGGTGCAGGAACAGAAACCAAATCTGTCAAAGCCAATAAGGAGCAATGAGGATCATTTTGCAACCCAATGATATAGCTTTTTGTATGAGTTTGGGTATAAGAGGGAACGGCGGGAAGGCATAAAGAACTCCCTGAGGCCAATCGTGGACTACAGCGTCCCTGGGAGGGTGACCGGGAAGCAGTAAAAGGCAGAAGTAGTTGCTGCATTTGCTGTTGAAGGGGGTGGCAAACAGATTGCAGCAAGGCTGTCCCCATTTGTGGAAGATCAGATCCGCAACTACCCGATTCAGAGACCACTAGTGAGGCATGAGAATAGCTCTGCTGAGCCTGTCCGCTATGACGTTGGACTTCCCAGGGATGTGCGTCGCAATCAGAAATTGCTGGGAGGAAATTGCCCACTGCCAGAGTCTGACTGATTCTCGACATAGGGGGTAGGACCTGGTTCCACCCTGCTTGTTGATGTACCACACTACTGACACGTTGTTCATTTGAATTGGTCCCGGAAGGGAGGGAGTCCTGAAGTGCTTGCAACGCTAGGAGCACGGCTCTCCTCTCCAAGACATTTATGTGCAGATGGTACTCGTGAGGCTGCCAAGTGCCTGGGACTGTCCTGCCCTGATAATGCCCCCCCCCACCCTATCAGTCAGGCATCCGTGATCATTGTGGCAATCGGAGGAGGCTGGATGAATGGTCTGCCCTGAGACACTAGTGGGGAAGGTGTCTTTTGCATGTTTCTGTAATCATGATCATGTGAGACATGGGGAGCTGTTGAAAGGACCACTGTGTGAAGAGAAGCCACTGAAGGATTCTCATGTGAAAACGGGCCAGAGGTATCAGAAGAATTGCCGCTACCATAGAACCTAGAGTTTGAAGGACCAACCTGACTTGTACCCTTTTGCATTGCATGGGGATATGAACTTGCTGCCGAATCATGGCCACCCTGTCTGGCAGTAGCCTTGCGGACATACTTCTTGTATCTAAATCTGCTCTTATATAGGTAATAGATTGACAGGGCAACAAGGCAGATTTTTCAAAATTTATAGTAATGCCTAGCTGGGCACAAATTGTGATTGTATAGTCCCTGGCTTGAAGGAGTTGATGCCTGGTAGTAGCAGTAAGGAGCCAGTCGTCTAGATAAGGAAACACCTAGAATCCTTGATGCCTCAGGTGAGCCGTGACTACTGCCATGCATTTGGTGAACACCATGGGAGCTGTGGTGAGACCAAAGGGCAGAGCTCTGAACTGGTAATGACTGGCTCCCAGCTGGAAGTGAGGGAATCTCATGGAGTGCCTGTCCATTTTGATGTGATAGTATGCATCCTGAAGATCTATTGAGCACATCGAATTGTCCTCACCCAAAAAGGGTAGAATGGACTGTAGCGTGACCATCTGAAACCTTGTTCTTTGAACAGACTTGTTTAGTCTGCTGAGATCCAATATTGGTGTCCAGTCCCCTGTCTTTTTTGGTACCAAAAAGAACCTTTAGTAAGTTCCAGATCCAAGTTGGTCTACCGGGACTTCCTGGATGACTCTTTTTTCTAGCAGTCTTGAAACTTCTACGACTGCTTGGGCCCTCAGATTGGGTGGAACATCTGGAAGGGATTTTCTTGACGGTAAGGGAGGTTGAAAGAAGGGAATTATATAGCCTCCGGATATGATTTGTCTCACATTAGGTTTTGCCAGGCGTTTGGGTACAGTGAAAGTCTTCACCTGACTGCCTCCAGAGGCAGGCAGCTGGGCAACCTTTCAGGGATGATGGAAGGGCTTGTCAGAGAAGGATTCTCTGCTGCCCTGGTTCTGCGGTCCCCCTCTGCCCCGAGGGCAGCATCTGTTGTTGCTGTTTCCTCCTCTTCCCCTAGAGGAAAAATCACTACGTGTGTCAGGCGAGGCTCCCTGGGATTTCCGAAACCACATTTTACCACTCTTCTGACCTTTGGGATATGGTCTGGAAGGAGTGGAAAAACAGACTCCCATGGCAGAGAGAGTCTTGCCTTCCTGTTCACACCTAGTGAGAGTGAATTTCATCTTTGGTCCAAAAAGAAATGAACCGTCAAAGGGAGTGTTGGTGAACAACGCTCTAAAAGGTTCCACAAAATGACACAGCTGCATCCATGTGTGTCTCCTGAGGGCCACGCCTGTACCTGCGGCTCTACTCGCACCATTGGCTGCATAGGAAATGAGCCTCATGGAGGAGTTAACTACCAAATTAAGGGTCACCAGCTAAGAAGCCACTTTAGCTTGAGCCCCTTCAGCTGATGGATCCTGGAGGGTATCTCCAAGCTCTTTCAGGAGATCCCTCTGACACCTGGTAAAATGGCATAAGTAATTCAGCAACCTCATGGAAAATGTCGCTGAAGCAAACATATGCTTCCTGTATCTATCCATGGTCCTAGACTCCTTGTTAGGAGGGTGGACAGAGGAAGAAGTTTCCGCTAACTCCTTTTTAGTGGCTGCTGCTACCACCATGGCATCTACGGGAACACCCTTAGTAAGGAACTGTTTATCAGGGGGTGCAGTGATAAACTTGCTGGGCCTCCTCGGGGTTGGTTCCACTGTATCCGGGGCTGACCAAGCCCTTCAAGCCACCACTAACATTAGTGGATCGAAGGGGGGAGACACCCAGGAGGTGGAAGGTCGGGAACCCAATGCATCCAGGAATACAGATTCATCCTCAGTAGGGGCTAGGGCAGTCCAGTTCCCCCTCTACTTAAGCATTTCTAGGATGTCAGAAAAGGAAACATCTTCAGAGGGGGATCTCGGGGACCCTTCCGATTCATCCAAATCTGTATCCGAAGTGACAGACTCAGGGGAGCCAATGTGCTTCCTCTTGCACTTCTTCTTCCAATGGGGCTCCTCTGAATGATCAGGGGAGGCCTCGGAAGAAGAGGAAACACCCAATGGGGTGCTCTGGAGTGCCGGTTCCCCATGCTTGGGGTCTGGAGGAGGGGCAAAGGTTGATGCAGGCACTACAGGGGACAGAGCCAGTGGGGTCGAATGTGGAGCTGACTCAGAGGCCAGTACACTCCTCATGACATCGAAGGCATCCCTGCCATGATGCAGAGAAGGCTCCAGTTCCGAGGAAACCGGAATCCTCCTCCGCACTGAGGGAGAGGGTTCTGAGGCCGATGTAGGATCCGAGCTCACCTGCGCCGACGCTCCGAGAGGGAGAATGGGGATAGACAAGGGTCCGATGCCACTCGCCCCCTCAGAGCCGATGAGGGAGTCTCGGTGCCCAGATCCCTCGACGGAAGGCACCATCGAGGGGATCGGAGCTGACGATGGAACCAAAGGGGAAATCGTTATCGGTGCCGGCGGTTCCATGATTCGAACTCAAACAAACTCTGGCTCCGAGCTCAATGGAGTTGGAGGAGGAACATCGATGGAAGTGGATGGAGCTGATACCTGTTGAGGAGGGCTGGACAATATTTTGGCCAGTGCCTGCAACTTCAACAACCTACTGACCACTCTCTCCACATCGTGATCTGAGAGCCTAGAGGACCGAGAAAAGTAGGAGGATCTGTGACTGCGGTCACTCTGCAACAGGGGAGACCGAGGAGCCGAATGTATAGACTCTAGAGAAGGGGACCTTGGCCTCTTGTGGGTCCGTGATGGCTCCAAAGGTACTGGTGGAGCCGACGGGGAGGCAGTCTCCCCGGTTGCAGCCGGAACCGAGGTAGTAGGTAAGGCTTGGGCCAATGATGGCTCCGAGCTGGGAGCCGAAGATTTGGTTGGTTTAGGAGATTTCACCGGCTGAGTTTTGGCCGGTGAATCCTGGGGCTTAAGAAGACCCCTCAAAATAAACTTATTTTTGCGCTACTGCAGAACCCTTGGGCTGAATGCATGGTATACAGAACAAGAGTCCTGCAGGTGCACTGCACCTAAGCAATAGACGCAAGAAGTGTGCCCATCTGTCAGAGACATTTTCTGACAGCATGAGTCACACTTCTTAAATCCAGACACCTTGGATTCTTTAGACATATCCAACTAGAGAAATACTACACCTACACTGAATTGTTTTTGGCCAAAGGGCCGAGCAGCAAAAAACTAACAGACACTAACCAAAAACACACAATATACTACAGTCAAAGATTTTTTTTTTTTTTAAACTAGGAAGCCTCTAACTTAAATGGCTACCTAGAAAGTAAAAAGAAGAAAAGGCTTAAACTAAAATGCTGCCTACAATAGGGATAGAGGGGGTGGGGATCTCTCTAACTTAAATGAGTTCTAAGGGAAAACTACAATTACACTAAACAACAACAAACTAGTTAGCGACTATGTTGAAAAATAATAAACTATCAAAAAAGAACCCTAATCTGACAGAAAAAGTAGTACAATAAAACTTATATGAGCCTGAGCCAGTAACAACAAACCTCGCAGCTGAAGCAGCAAACGAGATCTGGGTAGCTAGCGCTAGGCATCATGGGATAAGGGGTAGATTCGAGCCAGTAAACAGCTCTCTAGCTATAGAAGATGGCTGAGTCGGAGCCAAGGATCGGCTCCGATCCCAACAAGCAAGAAACAAAGGCGAGATAGACAACTTAACATTAAGTCTTTCTCCCCACTTGCCTCAAAAGTATTCAGGGAAGCATCATCAGAAAATCTGAGAAATCTTAGCCACGCAGGACCAATCCTGCAACCCCACCAACCAGACTTCAATGCACAGGCCATACTTTTGCTGTCCTTGGACCCAAACTATGGTAATCTTTCCCATCCTGTCTTAAAGATCACTTTTCATACCCCATATTCTAAGCATAAAGGCTCATCTCACGAAACATGGTTAATGCAAGTGTTCTCTCACTCGTAACATCCGATTACTCATTCTCTTTCTATAGAGTACAGTCCTAAATCTCAGTCTTAGTATAAGTACTCCCATTTACTCAAAATACATCTTCCTGATGTAATTACTGGCATTGTGATTCATTGTCTCTAACTGCACATTTGTTAAGTGTCTATATAATGCTTTGTATATATTGTCCCTTGTAGTTCCCTCTGTATACATTGTCTGTAATGAGTGTATGCATTCTTGTCTTTGTACTTCCAGGCTGAGACTGAAATAGGTCCATTGGAATTAGTTCTCTACTCTGATCAATAAATTCAAAATAAAACAAAATGCAAAATAAATTAAAATAAAATATATAAATATTTGGGATTCATTTGGCTTCATATTTATTTAAAAAAAATAATTTGTAATGTGTAGCAAGTCTGGCTTTGATAATCTTGTGATCAATAATATGCCTAAGGGAAGTTTTCCCACCATACTAAATTTGTAGTGTTTATTATGTAAAAAGGTTAACTTCTAGTGAGAAGAAGACAAGGAGGCCTAATGAAAACCAGGGTTCCATCTGAGTGGGAACTCATTGAGCAATGAGATACTTAAATGAGATGTCACTTCATGGCTTTACAGTTATTGGGCATGTATTCTAGCCTCTTAGGGGTATCCCAAACTGAAAAAGTTTTACTCCAACACTAGTAAGTAATATACGGCCTTTGAACTGTGAATGGCTGCAAATGTAAGACATGCTAAACAAACCAACTGTGGTAAACTTGCTGAGAATATTTATATATTTGTGTGTTTGTTTCCTAGTTAACTGGGTATAATCAGATGCTTTGATGAACCTTTCCAATCATGACCCAAACCACACCAAGACAGAATAACATACATTTACAATTAGTAAACAAGAAGAACATTAAATGTAGGTAACATTTTACACAGATTACGTCTTGTAGAGAGCTGTCAGTGAATTACATTAAACAATGAAGAGATGTTGAAAAACTGATAAGGACCAAAGAGCATAATTAAAGCAGAAATATAATATACATATAGATTGTTTCTTGATCAGACTCATATGAGAGTGAAAAGAAACTAAATAAATTTTACGAAAATTATATAGTCTAAACAGCTTATATAGTGCAGAAATGTGGTTTACTTTTTAAATATCTCTGTCGACCTCTATATTGTATGTCAAAAATGAAATATTTTATCAAATCTGTGGCAGACAATCAAGTCTTTAGCTTAGACAAGAAGTAACATTTGAATGTTGCAAGAGTAGCTGTTTTTCAGACTGCAAATGCTAATTTTGAAAAAGCATGTTATAAGTCACAAGGATGTTCACTGTATTTGAATACCTTCATTTTCAGATGTAAGATAGAAAATAAATATTTTCGTTTTGGATTTATTCGCAAGGGGATGACGGTAGTTGCTGAGTAACAGTTTAAACATTAATGTTGATATTAATAAAGCAGTTTTTCTGCAGTGGGTAAGCACTGGCATTTCACTTAGCTTTAAAACTTTCTGATTCCATGTCATGAGACCTAGAATTGTGATGATGTAATTTGTTAGCACAAATAGTTTAACTGCTTGTAGTGGGTAGGTGATTTCTGTAGTCTATAGCACATTTCAACACATGCATGCAACACAGTCCGTCAGTCTGGCAATAAATCAATAAATAAATGCAATTTTATTTAGCAAATTAAAACAGAATAAGATTCCTTGTAAAATGTATACTGACTGGCATGCAGTAAAGTAAAACACATGTAACAGAAATAGTTGTCTTCCATGAGAAAATCACTTTCAGAAAGAAAGAAAGCTAGTGGAATAAAAATTGTCTCAATGGTAGCTCTATACAAACAGGAACACCAAGCCCAAGAATGTCTTCCTTAACGCGTTTTTATTAGGTACACAAGAAAATTAGCGTTTTCGCCACAGAACAATGTAGCTTCTTCAGAGGAATTTAAAATACATACATAAAACATAAAGGGGTTATTTCAGGGACCTGTTCATAAGTGGTAGAATTGACATGGATGCATTCAAATATATTGACATCCTGAACTTTAAAACACCTGTTATGTTTGGGATACCCAAAGTTCACAAAAACCTGGTCAATCCTCCAATGAGAGCATTAATAGATGGCAGGTCGTCTATCTCTTACCCTTGTTCTAAGTATGTTGACTCTCTACTTTCCAAGTATGTTAAGCTCATCCCCAGTATATGCAAAGATTCTTGGTCCTTCCTCTCTAACTTGAATGGGCTTATTTTAGAAGAGACCACAAATTTCCTCACCATAGATGTAGTCGATCTATATACATCTATCCCCCACCAAGAAGTATTAGAATGGATCGAACTACTTTTAATTGAGTTGGAAGCCCCCAAGGATGTTATTAACAACGTCACTGAGTTACTGGACATTATCCTGTCTTCAAATTTTTTTGTGTTTGATAATGAAATTTTCGTCCAGAAACAGGGGGTAGCTATGGGCTCACCTTGTGGCGCAGCTTTGGCCAATTTATTTATGGCCTATTGGGAAAGGCATTTTGTATTTAATAATAAAGATTGGAAGGGCAGGATGATTTATTACACATGCTTCTTAGATGACGTTTTTATTTTATTTAAGGGTGATTCATTATTGGCACATTCCTTTGTTGAGTATTTGAACTCAACAACAACTTTTTTGAAATTTACTTATCGATTTGATATTAATTCGACTGATTACCTAGATGTTAGTTTGTCAAGACTTCCAATCTCTGGCCAGCTTAAATCGGCCATTTATAGAAAAGATACATATGTTAATTCCTTTCTCCATTTCACTAGCTCTCACCCATTAAAACAAAAAAGAGCTATAGTAAAAGGGCAACTGGTGAGGGCGGCAAGAATGTGTAGTGAGTTTAGCGAATTCTTTTCGGAAGTTGCATGCCTGAAGGAGTTCTTCTTACAGCGTGGTTACTCACTGTGCTTTGTGGACGATCTTATTAATGAAGTGTCCACTAAGAGAAGGGATGGTTTTTATAAACCCCTTCTGACTGTGCTACCTATAGCGGAGTTGGATGCTGAACAAGCTGCCAGGGATATCCTACCCTTATCACAAGGCTGTGTTACAAACTCTGATTTTGTAAAACCATCACAGGAGTTCACGTGTAGATTTGTCACGACATTTAATTTAAACTCTGATGCTATTCTTGGTATTTTAACCAAGAATTGGTATTTTATTTCTACACATTCTTTGTTATCTGACAAACTAGGTGTCAAACCCCGTATTATTTTTAGGAGAGGCAGGAACATGAAGGATTCATTGCAAAGCGCTCCCTTAGGTGATTCTTTCAACTGGACTAAGGGGTCATTCCCTTGTGGCTTATGCAACTGGTGTAATCTTATTAAGTCAGGCAGTTCTTTTGACATTTCAGATAGGAAATATCTTATCAAGTATAGGATTTGCTGCGAGACTATATCTATTATTTACCTGGCCTTTTGCACATGCTGCCCTGCTTTCTACGCCGGTAAGACAGATAGAAAATTTAAGGAGCGCATATATCAACACTGCTATGCAATTAAAAACAAGAAATGCGAAAACGCATTAGCTAAGCATGTATTTAATAATTCTGGTCATGCATTTCTGTTTATGGGTATAGACCATGTGGCTCCTTCTATTAGGGGTGGCCCTACCTCTCTTTTACTTGAAATACGCGAGCTTTTATGGCAGTTAAAGTTAGACTCTTTTAATACACCGGGGCTCAACGAAAGTTGTAACATAGCCCCAGTGTTAAAATATAAATCATATCTTAGGTGAGTCCCAAGATTTAAAAAAAACATTTTTTGGGGTTTACAGTTTAATTTATTCGTTATTTACTTGTTTGATCATTGTTACTTATCTTGTGTTTATTATCACATTTATAAACACTTATGATACAGGTTCTTGTGTGTATACTTAGTTTATTTACACACTATATACATAGGGGGTGTTATTACAGTACTCACTCATACTATCATAGCACGTTGGTTATATTCAAGAATGTATTTTAGTCAATGGAAGTTTCTGTTACCATCATTATTGAGTTTGTGTGCTTGTTTATTATGATTTATTTGATGACAACTGATTAACACAGGTATATACATATATATTTATATATATATTTTTATGTTTGTATAATATACATATATTTTTAAATTTATTTCATTTAGATTTATTTAGCAGAAGAAATGATTCCTGCATTAGAAAAGCATCAGCATTTTTTATTTGCTTTGCCCTTTTAAATACGCAATTGTATAATCAATTGTCTTTTGAGCGGGCTTTTTAACTAATTAAGTATTGGCATTTTTGTATAAAAGGAGTCTTTTATGTATGTATTTTAAATTCCTCTGAAGAAGCTACATTGTTCTGTGGCGAAAACGCTAATTTTCTTGTGTACCTAATAAAAACGCGTTAAGGAAGACATTCTTGGGCTTGGTGTTCCTGTTCGTCTGAAGCTTCTTTCGCTTGTTTGTTTTTTGGTTCCTGACATTTTAATGGTAGCTCTATAGTAAAAGGTGTTTGCATTAGAAACTGAAGGGAGTCAGTGCTAGAATAAAAACTTCTGGAATATTCTGTGCATCTATGAAAATGTAGATGTGATAAAGATGATGAAGTGATGACGATAACAGTAAATATGCAATGATGGCAATAATGTAGACAAACATGAAAAAGATGGATGATATGGTGAATATGCTGTTGATGAAAATGCAATGATAATAATAAGGATGAAGATACGATGGTGATGATGTTGAATATGTGATGAATATGATTAAGAGGTGATGAAAATGACATTTTTGATGAAGAGGCAATGAAGATGAGAGGAAGATATGGCAATGCAGTGAAGATGACTGGCAAAGATGAAGACGCATCACCATCATCATTTTCATTAACTCTTCATCATCATGTATAATCTTCAACACATTTTCATTATCATCTTCATTGTCATTAAATAATTTTCACCATTTTCACTGCCTCTTCATCTTCATTACATATCTTATCTTCATCATGATGGTGAAGGTTAAGAGTCAATAAAAATAATAAAGATGCATCATCTTCATCTTTGCCAGTTACCTTCACTGCATCATCATCATCATCATCATCATCATCATCATCATCATTTTATATTTATTGTCATCTTTATCACCTTCATCACATCTTCACTTTCATAAATTCACAGAATATTCTAGAGCTAATCCCTACATTGGGTAATACAAACTCCTTTACTGTAGAGCTACTATTGAGATGATTTACATACCCCTAGTTTTCTTCTTAAAAGTGAGTAACTCATGTAGACAGTTTTAGTGTTATCTCTGTGTCACTATGCTGTATGTCAATCATTAAACACTTTACAAGGAATCTTATTCTGTAGTAATTGGCTTTAAATTGAATACATATGCATTTATGTGCTTGTTTATTGTCTGATTGACTGATTGATTGTGTTGTATTTTATTGACATTTGCAATAGACTACATAAAACACCTACTCTACTACAAACTGCCAGTTTGTGCCAATGATTACATCATCAGAATTCTAGGCCACATGATGTGGGATAAGGAAGTAACTTGTCAGCTGCTCAGCCTACAGTAAATGCAAACACAAGTTCAAACACAAGTTTATTATAGTTGACAAGCATTGCTCTACTAAATTAACTTTATTTTATAATCAGGCAGCCTAATTTACATAATGAAAACATAATTACAACAAAAAGAATGATAACAAAACCTTTGCACAAGATCTTTAAGTAATGCAATGAACATTTGTTTATATATTTATTTACTTATCAATTAAATGGGTAAGAAGTCTAGAAGTCTAGCCACAAACTGTGTCAAACATGCAAAAGTAAATACAATATATATATATATATATATATATATATATATATATATATATACATATAAATGAATGCATATATATATATATATATATATATATATATATATATATATTATATATATACGTATGTGTGTGTGTGTGTGTGCGTGTGTATATATATATATATATATATATATATATATATATATAGTTTATCATTAGAATGTCGGCGTACCATTGCACGGCTATGAAATATTCAAATTACAGATGTTCGAATACTTCATATGTGTGCAGGTTAAATGAGCGAACGTTATATTTGCAAATGGACTGTGCATTCTCAACTATGAACGTTCAAAGGGTTGTACAGGGATTGCAGTACAGTGCGGTTAGGGAAATACACCCCTTTCCTCACTGTAGTGTGATCTCGGAGATGAAATATATAGTTGGGGGTGTGGGGGTGCAGGGGGACTTGCCTCCCTGCATAAACGGGATGTTAGATGTGCTAGTGAGGGAGTAACGGCAAGGGTGGCATTGCTGCTAAGTGCCAAAAATGTCATGTTCAACATATTCGGCATTAACAGCTGATTTTCAACATTAGGATGGTTAGGTTATGAGTACTTTCGGCGAATTAGTTCGACGTTAAGTACCTTTTTTTTGTGACTTTCGAGATTTCAATAGTAAACCTATAGATCTCATATATATATATATATATATATATATATATATATATATATATATATAAATACATAGATAGATAGACATATCGATAGATATTTTAGTGTAACCAATCAACCAGAATGATTTTTAATTGTTTATTTTTAGAGGTGAGTGGTGAGGAGAAAGCAGAGTAGCTAGATTAAACCTACACAAACATGGGACATGGTAATAACATACAAACTCCACTCAAATAGTGACAGGAGGGCTGAACTGAACACCAGACCCAGATGGTTTACAAGTGTTTTGTTGTGTCAAAGGAAGGTAATAAATGGTACTACTCTCCTTTTCCACAGATGTTCATACAATTGATACAGAGGCAGTCAAATATATGTTTAGTTAATTCAAACGTGTGCTCTTATAGATTGCATACAAGGTTATCTTTTAGCAGTCAAATAGTAGCTTGAAGTTCTGCTTCTTATGTCTTTCATAACTTTGATTATTGTGAATGGATGTGATGAAAAGAACCTGGGACTGTACTGTATGCAAAAGATTTCTAAATGATGGCATTAATAGATGAGTCATAGGCAAATACTAACCAAATATGTTTTAACCTACAAATTAGATCTGTCCATCTTAGCATGAGAAAAGAAGCACAAAGAAGAAGTTTCTAGAAGGCCAGTGCTTGCTTGGGCTAAATGGAAGTCTCTGTGTTCACCAGTGGGAGTGGTTAACACTGAACAGCCTGCCTGTCCCTGGAGGAGTGGTTACTACCTAGAAGCTGTAGTTTTATTGGCCATTTTGGGTCAATTCTAAACTCTTTGATCTCTCTCTCTTAAAACCCGGCTGCCTCGTGGCTTTGGCGTCTTTTCAGGCTTGCTAGTTGTTGCTGAAGCACCTACCAAGGGAAGAAAACGCTGAGAGAAGAAAAGGAGCCACTTTTGTGATTTTAAGTATTTTCTTCTGATTTTTTGTTAAGTTTTACTGCTTTGCCGCCTACTTTTTGGCATTTTCTGGCTTGCTAAAGTTTATATCTGTAACAGTAACAGTACTTGGAACACATCTAGAGCCTGTTTACTGCATTTTCTGTGTTGCACTTAATTTAAAATCGTTTTTTTCTCTAAAAACTGCATTTTACCTGATTTTGGCCTAGCACTCAAGTGTGGGGTCATTTATTGCACTGTTGTGATTATTTTGCCGCTTGTGTATCTCTGCTACCTTTAAACTACAACAAAAAGAAGAAAAAAAAATATTGCTTTTTTCCCACTTTCTGAAAGTTAAGAAAGTTCAGTTACAGATTTGCTGTTCTGAACTGTTTGGATGTTTCTAGAAGGCCAGTGCTTGCTTGGGCTAAAGGGAAGTCTCTGTGTTCACCAATGGGAGTGGTTAACACTGAACAGCCTGCCTGTCCCTGGAGGAGTGGTTACTACCTAGAAGCTGTAGTTTTATTGGCCATTTTGGGTCAATTCTAAACTCCTTGATCTCTCTCTCTTAAAACCCTACAACTCTCTTTTTGCACGGTTTTGCGCACTGAGCAGCGTCGGGCAGCGCCACCTAAACAGGTTTAAACTATTCCAGGCTCCACAAAGTCTGCTCTTCACTTTTTCCCTTAGAACTGTTCAAACTCTCAAAGTAATCACTCTATTCTCTTTCTAAAGCCCTGCACTTGCTCAGCTCTTATAAGGAAACACTAACTAACTAAAGCACTACACCCTCCTTGACTTCTCATAAGTATTAGGCTCCCGATTGGTCCTTCCTGATCAAGTGAAAAATCAGTTCCGTCCTAATCTGATCAGTAAAAAACAGTTCCCTATACTAATCTGGTATGTCCAAGGGTCAGTTTCAAGGTTACTCTCCATTCCAGCTGGTGAATCTGGGAATTTTGAGGCAATGTTACAATTGCCTTATGTACACAGACAAACAACCCTCTCCTCCTTCCAGCAAACTCTAATACATGTGAGAGATGCAGTTACACAGCCAAACTGGAGGCAGAGCTCTCTCAACCCAAGACTGGCACAGTCAGTCAGGAGGAAAAGGTAACCACCCACACCACAAATCCAGTCTCACACAGACCTATTGCATCTGCATACCCAACACATAAACACACAAAAACATACTCGGAGGCTCTAAATAAAAATCTGCCTAAACAGCAAAGACCTCCTAAGCAGATATCCAAGCAACAGCCACCCCTCAACAATACCCATGAATCACATATCTCACAAAATCAGTGTGCCTCACAGTCACAGCCCTTATGGCCAAACAACACACCAAATACACTTGTTATAGGGGACTCTATTGTCCGGCACACTGACGTCCCACTCACCAGACTGAACAAGGAGAAGGTCACTGTAAGCTGCCTGTCGGGTGCCAGGATCCGCCACATAATGCAAGCACTCAGGTCACTCCAAAGCAAGTACAAGTATGACTCCATCATTGTCCATGCTGGTGTGAATGACCTGAGACTTACCTCCCTGGACTACATGAAAAGAGACATAGAGGAGCTCTCTGACCATGTAGCCCAGGCTGGTATGACCCTGACCTTGAGTAGCATCTTGCCCTCACCAAGAATGATGCCACAGTATAAAGACAAAATGATCAGTTTCAACAATTGGCTAAAGTATTGGTGTCATTCAAAGGGGATCCAGTGTCTGTCAGCCTGGAATGACATGCTCAACAAGCCACGTTGCTTCGCTAGGGATGGCTTGCACCTGTCACCCTTAGGCTTTCGTATACTGGCCAAGGCTCTTGCCACCCCCATAGTGCCTTTTTTAGGCAAGGCTCAAAGGACAAACCCACCTCCATAGACAACCCAAGGATAAAAAAACTAAAGGTAATGCTACTCAATGCCAGAAGTCTAAACCTCAAGATGCACGCACTCGAGGCTCTCCTCAGTATGGAGAAAATCGATGTCTGTGCACTAACAGAAACCTGGTTCAAGGCTCCTGAGAGCACCCCAGCACTGCCAGGTTATAACTCATACCATGCGTTTTGGCCCCAAAACTCTGACCAAAGCACAAAAGGAGGGGGAGTATCTATATTCATCAGATACCTACACCTCCAGGTTAGTGGCACTGCACGAAGCATCGGAAACCATCCATGTGCAACTAACCGCGGGCAAAACTGCCTTTCAGTTTGTAGCCTGCTACAGAACACCCTCCCTATTACAGGAACCCTACTTGGCATTCCTGAGAACACTGTGAATATGAAGGTCTCTCCAAACACTATGTTATTGGGTGACTTCAACTACCCAAACAATGACTGGGAAAACTACTCAAGCCCAAACACCCTCACCCAACGGTTCCTTGAATTTATAAACTCTAACGCAATGGAACAACTGGTCACCACTCCCACAAGAGGGAACAACATATTGGACCTGGTCATCACCAACATGGGGACTCTATGTTCCACACCAGAGGTAAACCCCTCATTGGTAAGATCAGACCATAAACAAATTTCCCTGGACATCCATATCCCGTCCCCACCCCCAGCCAAGGAAATCACTGTAAAGAATTTCTCAAAAGCCAACTTTGCACTTCTCAAGTCTGAGGTGGAATCCTTCAAAGCCCCTGGGCCAGAGGATAATACAGCCCAATCCGACGAATCCTTTACAAATGCATTCTATGAGCACCTGCAGGAATGCATGGATCGTGCTATCCCAAATAAAACCAAGACTCACTCCTCCAAAAACAGGAGACCAGTCTAGTGGACCCCGGCCATAAATAAGCTATACAAGAGAAGGAGGAAACTACTACATGACAGAGCAAAATCCCAAAAAGGGAAGGCATCTCTGATCAGTATTAGCAAGAAACTTCGATCCCTCATAAAATCCTCAAAGGCCAGTTTCGAAAGAAAAATTGCCCTAGACACTAAAGATAATCACAAGGCCTTCTTTAGTTATGCCAGGAACATGGGCGGAAACTCCCAGATATGCTCTGAATTGTTGCATAACGGTACAAAATATACCAAACCTACAGACATAGCCAACATCCTGGCAGACAGATTCAGAGTAAACTTCTCCCCACCTTCCCCCCCAAAGGAGCAAATGCCTATCCCAACTGAATGTAACCTTCCTGACATCACAGATGCACAGGTGAAAGCTGCCCTCTCCAAAGCAAAAAACACAGCATCTATGGGACTGGACGGTGTCCCAGGCTGTGTCTTACATGAGCTCCAATAAGAATTGAACCCTCACATTAAGTCACTGTTCAAACTTAGCCTTACCACAGGATATATACCCAAAGAATGGAGTACAGCTACAGTGGTCCCACTCCACAAAGGTGGCCCCACAACGGACCCCAGAAACTATCGCCCCATAAGCCTGACTAGTCTGGTCTGTAAAGCTATGGAGCGTATTATCATGGAACTCATAAACAAAGACATTGGGAGCCTCCAGACACTGGACCCTACCCAATTCAGCTTTGTTAAGGGCAGATCTTGCCTCTTAAACCTAGTTTGAAACAGTTACCAAAGCCATAGATGAGGGCAAGGTAGTCCACACAGCCTACCTGGACCTCGCAAAAGCCTTCGACACAATACCCCACTCGGGCATCATAAATAAGCTTACCAGCTTAAATATCAACCCCTATATCACAAGATGGGTTGCAAACTGGCTCAGAGATAGAACCCACATGGTCAGAATCGCAGGTGCCATGTCCGAATCCAAACCAGTTACAAGTGGCGTCCCACAGGGCTCAGTTCTGGGACCTCTCTTGTTCGGTATATACTTCTCTGAGGTTCAGGCTAACACGGAGGGATTATGGCTGACAAAGTTCACAGATGACTGCAAACTGGGGGCCATAATCGAATCTCCAGTTGAAACAAGCATCCTCCAAAAGGGTCTCACAGAGATGGATGCTTGGTAATGGAGCCACGGCCTCAAGCTAAATGCTAAAAAGTGCATAGTCATCCCCTTTGGGAAAAACAAAGTGCCCACAAATTACCACATAGGTGGTAATCCATTAAGTACAGAAGAAGTAATTAGAGATTTGGGGACCAACGTAGATAGTAATCTCTCCTTTGATAATCACGTTGCCAAAGTGGTTAGAAAGACCTTCTATATAGCCTACCTTATCATGAAAGGGTTCTCATCTAGATCAAGAGAGGTCATTGTGCCCCTCTACTCATCACTCATCAGGCCCATAATTGAATACAATGCCCCTTTGGGGATGTACCTTACCCAACACCTGCAGCAACTGGAGAGACCCCAAAAGTACCTCACCAAGAGGATCATGGGCTACAAACAGATGTTCTATGCAGCTCGACTAAAGAAACTTCAGCTCTACTCAGTTGCTTACCGCCTACTCAGAGGTGATCTATGCCTGACGTACAAAGCCATGTCAAACCCAGAATTAATGGACATGCTCCACCTCAAAAAATCCAATTCCCTTAGAGCTACACGCTCCAGGGACCTAAACCTCAGCACAAAAATAAATAGGACATGCTGGAGGGACAGATTCATTTCCCAGAGGCTCCCCTCACTCTGGAATAGAATCCCAATTCATGTTAGACATAGCCCCTCGCTGACCCTCTTCAAGCGAAATCTGGACGCGTGGATGGGAAATCTCAAATTCACCCCTGGGATCTCTTCTGTGTCCCTGCTAGACAGAGGCACAGTAAACTAATCTTAAAAGGGTACCTTCTGTGACCTACTTTACAGAGGCACAGTAGGCTAGTCTAATAGGGAGGCGGAAGCCAAATATACTCTGGCTAGGCTTATAAATGCCCTAGGGCAGATAGCCTAGTATCTACCTATGAACCTGTGAACAATGATGTTATGAGTTTGGACAATTAATTGCAAATCTGCAAATCATGTTGTATTTTTCAAGCATATCAAGGATATTATAAGGTAGATGTCATAATATTGCTATATTATAAAACAATTTTGGTACCACTGTGGCCTATGGTATAATTCTCTTCACTTCAAGAATTAAAAAGTCTTTGTCCCAGTAAAGGGCTCAATGTCCTAATGCAGTTACTTAGTATTCTTTGCACATGCCCATGGAAAATTAATTTGTTGTGACTAGAGATTCCGATGTTCTTCTGTTTTGGTGCAAATGTGACATATGCAGAGTAACAGCATAGAGTGCTAGAGTTAGAGTGCTGTGAACGGTTTACTATCATTTCCCCAATGTGATTTTAGTCGATTTTCACTAGTGCGAAACAGCAGTTTTGTACTATTTAAAAATCGACATTTCACAATGTCAAAACCTGCAACAGCAAATGCAAAACAGCATTTACTCTTGTGAGTTTAGACAGTGTGATGCAGGTTGCACTATAGTGGGGATCAGGAAATGTACCCTTTCCCTTACTGTAGTGCGATCTCAGAGTTTGTATACATATATATATATATATATATATATATATATATATATATATATATATATATATATATATATATATATATATATATATATATATATATATACATACACACACACACACACACACACACAGACATATATATATATATATATGTGTGTGTGTGTGTGTGTGCGTGTGTATATGTATATATATATATATATATATATATATATATATATATATATGTAGCAGGAGGTATAGGGGGTGCAGCCCCCCACATGGGAGGGCAGGGGAGCTTGCCCCCCTGCTAACTCTTTGTTTACTGTGTAACGCACAGTGATCTAGTTCCCGGAAGTGTGGTGGCTGTTGGAAAATGTCAAAGTCGACATTTACAGTCACCACACTTCGAGTTTCATTTCATTCGTTAATCTGAATTTCCCAGTTTTGGATCGAAATAACCACAATTCGCTGTTGTGCGATCCAGTGAAATTATAGTAAACCGCTGTGAACATAGTGAGAATGAACATCACCCTCAAACAAATTGTGGTGCTTCTTGTAGTACATACATTCAAAAGCAGTCTTCCCACAGGGGTTTTATAACTTAAGATAGGCTTCTCAACAACACTATGGCACAGATAAAAATGTCATACCACTTTTGCAAAAAAATTGGCAATAACCAAGAACCTCCAGCTTACAAAATATATTTGTCTTCCTACCCCGTGTGTGTGTGTGTGTGTGTGTGTGTGTGTGTGTGTGTGTGTGTGTGTGTGTGTGTGTGTGTGTGTGTGTGTGTGTGTGTGTGCGTGTCTAGCTATATAAATAATTATTTGTACAGCTATATATTGATGTATTTGTTTACTTGTATAGTTTTCACAGTGGGCTACAATAGCAGCATCCTTTTCAGTCACGACCTAGTAACAATAAGCAGACTTTGATATACATAAAATGAAATGATGAAGAAATATTACTGTAGATTTAACTCCGGGATGGAAACATTCATACCTGCATCTGTTCAGTTAGCCCTTACAAGTGGAATCCATTTCCAGTGGAGGGAAATAGAGGAAAATCTGTAGTAAGAAAAAAATAACTGTCACAGTATAAACCTAAAAACAAGTATAGGATAAGAGAGAGAGAGAGAGAAAATTATAAGCAGCATTTCAAGAATAAATACAGAATAGTTTCACACTACATATAATAAAAGGTTACATACAATGAGAATGTGACAAATGACGAGCATGAAGTAAGCCAAAATAAGAAGAAATATTATAGTGCAAATTTTACTGCAAATTAGTATTATACAATACCAGTGTGGGGGGTGGTGGTGGTTCCTCTTTGCTCCTGCATATGCCATAGAATCTATACCATGATATTGCAAAAGGAGAAATAGATTGTTAGTTAGGATGTTAAGTAGTTTTTGAGCTATTAAAAATAGTTAAGTCATTTGGGACGGTGTCGAAAATTTACCCGAGTAGAAGTGTCATTCAGAATTTGAGTGGTGGTGGTTTATGAAAGTTGTTATAAAATGGATTTATAGGAGAAGCTACTTCTCAAACAGTGGACATTTTTTTCTGATACTTTACATTTTACAGTTGAAAAAGTATAAGTATAATGATTTATCAATGAAGAGGACTGAATTAGGCATGTTTACGTTGAGAGGCAGGTGCCAGGTGGTATATACCATTTCAGTAAATCTCAGAAGAAAAGACATTTTTTCTGGACAGCATTTTGTGCTATGAGCTGTTCTTCAGTTGGTGTTATTCAAATCACTGTTCAGCTCTAGTCAGTGTATTGTCTTGACTGAGGTGTGATGATGGGTCCTTGCTGAATGAACAAATGCAAACTTAGTAGCGCTGTAGTAAGTTTTCTCTAATTTAGCAGGTAGGCAAGAACAAAGTTTGTAAAGCATTTGAGACCAGAAAGAAGAGTGGAGATAAGAAAGAGCAAGCCATGGAAATGTCAATAATTGAGTGTATAGTCTGTGCCCTTCTTTTAAGTATAACTGATTGTATATGTTACATTGCTGAAATCTTGTTTTGTTTTGTTCTGTTGCTGTCTATATTTTCTTTGTAATGGATGATTTTATTGTAATAGCTTGTGTTTTTGTCTGAAGACCAGAGTACATATCCAATTAACAAATACAAATAAATTAATGAATAAGCATGTTTATATGTTTAGGTGCTAGGGCAGCTAGTCTAGTACTTAGCTATGAACTTATGAATCAAACTTAAGCTCTTACTGAGGAAAAGTACAGTTGTGTAAAATCTTACAGTAACAGTAGATGCCCTTCTTTTCACTGTTGCAGTATTTTTCACAGTTGATATTTTCTGTCAAGGATAGCCCAATGTCCAACCAGTATACCAAAGCTTTTAGATCTTGCATGTGCCATATGGCACATGTAGGGCATAAATGTGACATACGGATACAATTACACAGAACTGAACTCTCCCAGAAGAGAAAAGCTTCCACATGACAAAAAAGACAATGTATATCCAGAAGGAGAAAATCCAGATTAAACCAAAACAAAGTCCTAAGGGAAAAAGGAGGTTGGAGGGAAAGAGAAAATACTGCAACAGTAAAGAGAAGGACAACTACTATTATGGTAATATTTTACACAACTGTATTATGTCACTCTATAGCACTGATACAGTACTCTTCACAGTAGGTAGAGTAGAAAAGCTCAAGAAAAGGACTGTGAGATGGAAGGGTGGGAAGAGTCCTCAATAATCCCATGTAGAATGGCTGGAGCAAAACCTGCTCTAGCCCTAGAAACCATATCCAGTTTATAATGTTTAGAAAAGTTGTGCACTTAAGACCAAGTAGCAGCTTCAGTGATGGAATTGGTGTCTAACCCCTTGAAGAAAGCATAAGAAGAGGCAACAGCCCTAGTGAAGTGAGTTCTAAAGGAAGTGGACAGGCATTTTCCATGAAAAGAATAACAAAAAGAAATGGCCTTGGACACTAAGCAGGAGACATACCTCTCAACCTGGAATCATAAAAAAATCTGGACAAAGGTCCATGAAAAATAGGTACAACTGGCCAAAAATCTGTATGCTGATTGACATAGAATTTGTATAGATAATTATGTAACCCTGCCCACTCCAATGGAATTGTGGGATGCCAACTTTTAAATGCAAATTAAGGACAAAATATTAAACACAAAATTAACAGAACATTACTGACATTAATATTTTCTGACTTCAAGTCCTCAAAGATCTGCCAGTGATTTGCCAGAAAACTACAATTTCATGAGAAACGGACTCATATACCTCTCAGTCTCTTAGAGCAAGAAATCTGTCCAAAGCCACAAATAATGGGAAGATAAAACAATGGCACAAAAACAGTGGTACTTTTTAAATATTGCTGTTCCACACTTAGAATGTTGACAGAGCAACAGATCTTGCATAGCATGAATTTTCTGAAGGATGAAGTCTGAAAATCAAACGTTATGTCTACTGTGCTGCCATTATTTTCTAACTTCAGTCCTCATTGAAGGTCATATGAATGTAATAATCTAAACTGGTTTAAAGTGGACCAAGAACCTGTGTATTACTGTTGGTTTTGATTTAATGTGGCAGAAGTGCTTAACCACACTAGAGGGGTTTGGCTGATGCCAATAACTACAACCATTGAAATGTTTTAACACCCCCTCACACACACACACACACACACACACACACACACACACACACACACACACACACACACACACACATACACACACACACACTAAATAAATAAAACATGTCTTTAACTATTTCTTTTGAGAAATGTGCTTGCAGGGGAAGGTGACGATCAGTCTTAACCAGCCAACTTAAAATTGAAAAACAGAGTGTGACACTGTGACAGACAACTGCAGTCCTTAGAAGGTAGCAGAACTTAACCCCCAAAGTAAGAAACAAATGACAAAGTATCAATAAAAATCTAAGTAAAGTAAATCAGTCTGTAGTTATTGGAAAAATGTGCTACAGCCAGAAACAGAGCAGCTGGAATGTCAGACAATAACCCTTTCATGACACTGAATGATACACTATTATAGTGGGATTTTCTATCCACTTATATCTCAGAACTGGTGCATTTCTCATTCTCCTTAGCTCAAATACTTTAGTGCTGAATGATGAAGCAGCAAGTAAAAGATAAATTATGCTTTAAATATTCCCATTTCAAATTGAAGGTGATGTTTCTTGCTCTCCGAGTTTATAAAGGGAAACATTGTGGAGACAGGCACTGTGAAACCTCTTCAGCTGTGCTTAGATCAACTATTACTGGCTTCTAGCAAAACGTCATGCTAGCTGTAGAAATGTGGCACCTGTATTTTCATTGCATGAAAAGTGTAGGTTGAGTATTGTGACTGCCTGAAATCAAAATACACTTTGAGTACTACTATTAGTTATGTTAGAGGATTAAGGCTATACTTTGCTAACAAGCTGCTTCCTATCATCCAGCGTTTGATGCCTTCACCCTCCATGTGACTCCAAGCAAGTCACTTACCCATATAGCACTCTGGAGAATGGTCTCCTTAATAACTACCCATTAACCTTAGCAGGCAATGGATGAGTGGATCTTTTACATACATTTACACTGTGCAATAGGAAGTGAAAGCAAACATTTATATTGAACTCCTTGCTTATTAAAACTACATAAAATTCATGTAAATATTAAAGTTAGTATTATAAATCGAATCTCTTTCTCTTCCAGAATGTTAATCTTCAATATTTACTTCCTTGAATGAAGTTGTAACCTGAAATAAGGTACCATTGCATAAAAAAGTTACTACAACTGCATACATTTAAGTAGAACTGACTCATGATGCTGAGTGAATTACAATTAAGCTATTGTGCAGCAGGATGTTATGATAAAAAATGTGAATGAGGCATGTTTGCCCTTGTAACAGTACTGAGCACAAAACACCACAGATAAATAAATAAAGAGAAAAGAGAGATAACCTGGCTTCATATAATGGAGTCAGGGGATATAGCAGGAAGACAAAACTTTTGAACATTCTATGTCACTGACCTGGGCGGACCAGTACAAGTCTGCAACTTACTTTGCTGCAGTCTTATGCAGCTTGACTGCTGCTGCTGCTGCTGCCATCCACTTAACTTTATCTAAGTACGGATGGAGGGACTTTGTGTGTACTGTGTACAGACAATGCAAACCTTAATTAAAAAAAAAAAAAAAAGTTCAAGAAACTGGAGAGTTGACTCGTCCTCCCCAGTCTATTCGCCAGTTTGCAACTTAACTTAACAAGACTCTCTGACTCCCAGTCTGTGTCTGTGTGTTGCTGCTGGTGCTGCTGATTGCTTGCTTGCAGGACAAGGTGCTGCTGCTATTAAATCCTCCCTCTAGACCAAGAGCAAGCATCCAGATCCAGGCAACTGCTAAGTCAAAGAATGACTAACCAAATACAGAAGAAGAAAAAAGTAAAAGTATTGTGTAGACACACCCCTCAAGCCCTAGCTGAATTCTGATAGGTTGGCAGTCTGGCATGTAGCTGACATCATCATGCATGCCCTGCATGTCATGACATCAGCAACAACTTCATTCAAAAACATTTTTTTTTAAAATGGAACCTGGGTATTCGGGAATTAAAGGGGGCTACTCAGGAATTCATGGCACCCTATTATTTTGCCCTCAAAACTGGTAAATACTGAAGAATTTGGTATGGTTGAGAGGTCTGGGAGGAGATGGTTTGCTTAGAAACAGCAAAACCCAATGTCCTGGGATGAAAAGAAATAAAAAGCTGGTCAAATTTATGAATGGCCTTTGTTTTATCCAAATAAAACCTGGGTTGTCTGTGTAAATCCAAAGTATACAAGACCCTCTCACTAGCAGGCTGAGGAGAAGGAAGAAAGGAAGGGAGATGAACTGGCTGATTCAGGACAACTCATTGACCACTTTGAGCATAAAAGAAGGATTAGTACAAAGGGACACTCTGTCCCTGTGAAAAACTAAAAAAGGAAGGATGGCCATAAGGGCCTGAAGCTCAGAAACCTTCAGATGAGAAGAAAGAGCAAGTAATAAGACACTCTTCCAGGTACAATGTTGCAGAGAAGCTGAATCTGCATGCTAAAAAGGAACTTGGGTCCTTTTTTCTAAAACAAATTTAAGATCCCAAGAAGGAAGAACAGGCTTCCTTGGTGTCTAAGATCCAGGATGCCTTTAAGCAGCTATTTGAACTAAAAGCAAGAAGTCAAATGAGGATTCAAGTGCAGACAGACAGAACTAGCTGACAAATGGGCTTTTACAGAAGAATAGGCCAAGCCAGACTGGAGCAACTTACACAAATAGGACAGAACCAGAGGGACCCTTGCTGAAAAAGGATCCTGGTTATGAGCATGGCAACAGACAAAAAATGTATTCCATTTCAACAATAAGACTTTCTGATTTGCAGGTTTGCTTGCCTCCTGTAAAACCATAAGCATGTCCTTATAAAATAGATGCCTAAAATGAATCAAAACCCTATCACCTAAAGTGTCAGTTGAAGACTGGCCAAATTATGATGGATGAGTGACTCCTTGCCCTTTGTGAGGAGGTCCAACCAGTGAGGTAACTTGTGATGATTTCTCATGTCCAGACACATTAAGAGGGGTAACCAGTACTGTCTTGGCCAAAAGGGATTCATCAACAAGATTTGTGAAGTCCAGATGAGTCTTCTGCAGGTCTCTTGGAAGTAGTGGAAGGGGAGGAATTCATAAAGAAACATCTCTTTTCAAGGAAAAGAACGGACATTTGTCTTCCACATCAGATGGCATGGCACTCTGGAACAGAAAAGAAGGAGCTGCTTGGTTCAGAGGGGAGGCAAAAAGATCTACCTGATGAATACCCCACTGATGGACTAAGTCCAGAAACACACCTCTGTGAAGTATCCATTTGAGAGCCTGTGTTTTGGATCATTCTCAAGGTGTCTGCCACTAAATTTTTCTCTAAGGGAATTCACATTGCCTGTAGAGTTAACTATTAACTGAGAGCTGGACCCCAGGCATGCATTGCCAACATGCAGAGAAGGTAAGGTTTTGTGCCCCCCCCCATTTGTTGACATATCACATCACTCTGGTGTTGTCCATGTAAACCTTCAGAGGGCCTGGAGAGAGCATAGGGTGAAAAACATGAAGGGCCAAAATCAGAGCTCTCATCTCTTTGATGCTGATATGGTCTGACCTCTGATGGGGAGCAAAGACCTTGGACTTTCAGATGACCACAGGAAGCCCCCCATCCCCTGTCTGAAGCATTTGTGAATAGTTCTTGAGAAAGAACTGGAGGCTGAAAGGGCAGGCCTGGGTTGAGGAAAACGTGTTGTATCCACCACTCAAATTAACACTTTAGACAGGAAGGAGAGGCACACTGAAATATAGAGGGTGGCAATGCTGAAGCCAAACTGACGAGGTACCACTGAAGCTTCTGCATGTGCAGCCTGGAAAGATGGACCATTTGAACAGAAAAGGCCATGAATCCCAAGACTCAATGAAACTCTCTGGCTGGAATAGCAGACAGAAGAAGAAGAGACTGAAAGAGAGCTGTCAAGGACAGAACATTTGTAAGTGGAAGAGAGAAAGAGAGGCCAAAATTGGTATTGAATCCTGCTGCCCAAATATACATAATCCTGAGTTGGAGTCAGGAAAAAATTTTGAAAGTTGATAGAGAACTTTAGAGTCTAGAGGAGAGATATGGTGAACTTCAGATCCTATAACAGGAGAGTAAAAAAAACTCATCTTGGAAGGAATGACAGGTTGAATAGCTCCCTGGTCCAACAGGACCCAAGAACCACTGAGAAATGAAGAGGTTGTTCCAGAGGAGGTTGGGGAATCCCTGAAAAAGGAGATAGAGACTTCCAGACCATCAAGTAGCCCTTATGGATGATAGATATAACCCAAGAATCTGAGGTGATAATATGCCAGTTTGGAAAACAGAGGGAGAGCCAAAGGGGCAAGGCAACCTGGCCAAGGGGTAGGGGGGAAAGAAGTCCAAGAGAAGCAGACTTGTCTGATAAAGGAGGCTTCTGAGCTAAAGAATCCTGAGAAGACTTAGCAGGCAGAGCTTGCCTTCTACCCTTCCTGTCTTTGGTGGCCTGGTGAGGCTGCCTGAAAACATGTATGCTATATGGTCTGGAGACCTTCTGTTGTGAATTTATATTGTTTAAGTGTGGTCAGAAAAACCTTGAAATAAGCACTGAGGTCATTTGTTCTCATATTTTCATTTTTGTTTCACCAAGTGCAGATTTTGTGCTTGCTCATTGAAAAGGTAGTATGTTTGAGTATTGTTATATAAGTTAAACACAGTTGCACTTTTTGGATTAGAAAAAAAGACTCAAGCTTGATGTAATGTGATGTGGTAGTCTAAACTGAATAGTGTTGTTTACTCTTGTTTTTTATATAAATGTAAGTGTGTGCGTGTGTGTGTGTGTGTGTGTGTGTGTGTGTGTGTGTGTGTGTGTGTGTGTGTGTGTGTATGTGTGTGTGTGTGTGTGTGTCTTCATGTGTGCCTTTTACTAGTCAGTTAGTCAAATATTAATAAAATATGAATATTCTGTTTATATTTTGCATCATTTCATCACGTTGGTTTTCTAAATTTGTGTTTTGGAATGGTGGTATCCGAATCCTATTGGGAGTGGAAAAAGTTATGCTTTTAGGTACATGAATTTCATGTGTCCAGCTTTTTATCCAGCTGTACCTAATTTTCTAGAGCCTTTGTCCAGATTTTCAATGTATTCAGGTTAAGAGGTATGAAAAAAAAGTTAACTGTTCTGACACAGTTTCACTGATTTTTATAACTTTCAAACAACCAAAAGTATTTTTCATAAAGTTGATGTGATCAGTAGTAGAACAAACTAATGTCTTAATGTAGCATTACAATCAGTCACAGGACAAGACAGCTGCATAATTATAATGGGACAGGGAAACCAGTATCAAGACTTAATAGAGAAACCAGGGAATAGTTGCTAGTTGGAAGGAAATCCATACCACAAGTAGTAAAACCAGAGAATAGTTGCTAGTTGGAAGGAAATTCATACCACAAGTAGTAAATCTGGAATACATATAGCTTTTTTCCAAGATATAAAAGTAAAAAAAAAAAAAAGAGAGAAAATTAAACCAAGCAGTGAATTACATACAAAGACATCCACTCTCTGATAGAAAAGTAGTGTTCCCCCTTAGACAGTAACAGAAGCTGGAGAAAACAGGTAAGATTCAAAGGCTGGACTACTGTGTATATGCATAAAACACAATTAAAATATATTATTGTGGACATTTTTAAGCATCATTGAACATCTGAGAGTCAAATTAGCTGCAGCTGTGGATATATGGGATGCCTATATTGCTGGAAGCAGTATCCTGTCATTAATCTGTTTTTTCAGTGCTAATGTAAATTTATGTGAAACAAGCTGGATCATATTAGTGTGTGTGTGTGTGTGTGTGTGTGTGTGTGTGTGTGTGTGTGTGTGTGTGTGCGTGCATGCGTGTGTGTGTGTGTGTGTGTGTGTGTGTGTGTGTGTGTGTGTGTGTGTGTGTGTGTGTGTGTGTGTGTCAAAGTTGAAATATATTTGTGATCATTATTTCTTTTCTTTTTTTTTTTTTTATTATAAGTCAGACAGCTGAAGTAAACACAGTCAACAAAGTGGCAGTAAGTGTCGGGTAAGGTGGCTGCCTGAGGAAGAAAATGACTGAACCTGCTATTGTTTACTAATATTTATTAATCTGGCTTTGCAGCACTAGTGCATATTTCTGTGAA
The DNA here is from genome assembly GCF_019279795.1 of Protopterus annectens. Classification (NCBI taxonomy): domain Eukaryota; kingdom Metazoa; phylum Chordata; order Ceratodontiformes; family Protopteridae; genus Protopterus; species Protopterus annectens. The sequence continues at coordinate 1,416,597,677 of NC_056731.1, forward strand.
GCAAGTGTGAATATATAATTGTGGCTACTGTGTGTTTCTTTAAATTTGGGTTAGGGACTGACTGAAGATAAAAAAATGAATGACCCTGCATCAAACATTCATTAATTTGGCTTTGCAGCATTAGCTTGTATTTGTATGAAGATGCCGTACTTTCCTGTGGTTGCTGACTATATGAAAAAAAGTTACAGTACATTTATGTAGCTATTATTTTTATTACAATCAGATATCTAAGGTATACACAGTCAACAATATGGCTATATTTGCAGGTTAAGGAGGCTATCTGTGGATGAAAATAACTGGCTCTGCTGTTGTTTGATTAAGTTAAACAGCTATTAATTAGGCTTTAGAGGACTATTGTGCATTTCTATGAAGCAAGCTAGAAAACCTTACAGTGACAATTTTTAAATTATAATCTGGCATCTGAGTTGTATTCAACAAAAGTGGTCATAATGGAGGGGCATGGAGGCAAGCTGTCTTTGGTGATCTTGGCAGAATGTGTGTGTGTGTGTGTGTGTGTGTGTGTGTGTGTGTGTGTGTGTGTGTGTGTGTGTGTGTGTGTGTGTGTGTGTGTGTGTGTGACAACTGAACATTTGTATAATAACATAGTGAGTAAAAGTGCCATCTCATAGCCCTTGGTTTTCTAGTTGTGGTCTTGTCTAGAAATCCTTTTGGAAGGAATCTGCATACACTTCACCCACCCCACCCTTGTCTCTTGTGTTGGTTTTATCTATGTGCTTTGCTTTCCTCCAATACCCCAAAGACATACTTTAGGTGAATTGACATTATTTCAGTTTAAATATAGACAAAGATGCAGTGTGATTGTGTGTACATGTCCATTTGTGAGTGTGAGATACAGACATTGTACACAAAACTTCCAAGAAACATCAGTTTATAAAAACATGAAACCTTCTTAACATAAATAACACAACACTTTCTTACCTGGAAGCTACGGTACCTAATTGTTAATCTGGCAGCAAGACAACACTGTGAGGTGAGAAGTTGTACTGTATACAAAACACATTACCTTTTGGTTTTCAGTGCAGCAATAACAGTTTTTTTTGCACAGTGACTGTAGAACAACAAAATGATTTTCAAAAGATTTTGCCAGTTGACTAATTTACACACTGTCAACAAAATGTGATTCCAAAAACCTGTTAAAACCATCAGTTTTTTTTCTTACCAGCAGTAATACTGCCATGGTCCATGCTTCCAGCTAAGCAGGGTCCTTTTTTCCTTACCTGCAAAAAGCACTCCACTTTGCCCATAACTAGCCCATGCCACAGATGGTAACACTGATAGTTTGGTACTGTGCTGTACCAAAAAAAAAAAAACTTCCAAAGTACAGTTCTCTTGTTTTGACTTTGATAAGCCCAAGACTGGTGGGTGCCTAGCAATAGGACAAACTATTAAAGAAAATACTAAATGTGCCGATAATGGAAATATATGTTATGGACCAATCAACATCCAAGATACAGCAGTGTTGGAGATGCAAGGGGCAAACTTTATCAAAACAATGTCTAATATAAAACAGACTGTATTCATTTGTTTGTTTATTTATTTATTTTTAAATTAAAGTAGAAAAGGCTCTGTATATGGGATGCTACCTGGTACATCTGGCCTGCAGGTAGCATCCCACTCCTCCACATAATTACAGGTACAAATAGGATATGTTTGGAAGCTCGGGAGGACATGTCTCTAGTCCTCCTATAATTACACCCGATTTTAAGCATAAGTATTTTGGCCAAAGAAACTGCTCTCCATGAGATCTCTTCTGAAATATATGTCTATTTGTCTAAAATATGTAAATGGATGAATATGAAGAAACCTATTTACCACATACATGCATAATCACAGTTCTAGCTCTCTCTTTTTATGTTTCACACACACACACACACACACACACACACACACACACACACACACACACACACACACACACACACACACACCATTCTCTCTCGGTCTCTCTGTCATACATACAAACATAGCAAATTTAGTAAATGAGAAGCATAATAAAAATACAAAAGAACCATATTCAGTAGTTAAGATAATAAGCAAAATAATATAAACTTGTTCACCACCACCGTCACTGCATCATTACAAAAATCCTTCTTGCAATGAAACATTAAAAATAATGAACCACCTGTCAAAATCAAAATATTCCTGTTATATACCAAATAAAAATATCCTCATTAGAGTGCTATTGCTTCCTACTGTATTGTTATGAAAAGCTGCTGTATAACCTTTTATGTCAAACATCCAGACATGTCAGCTCAGCTAGATAACTGTAGTAGGAACTATTTAATATCAGCGTCTGCATCTTTTTAACCACTTATCTACAGGATTAGAAAACTGAAATAAAAAGAAAAAACAATGTATAATAAAAGCAATTACATATTCCTATGGGTTAAGTCAATGTTTTAGTTAATCAACCCCTAAGGCAATGAAGCATTCAGTTAGATATTGTACCACATAGAACCGAGAAAGGCTGAATCACCACTAGAGCATTAACATAATACTTGGTCATAAGGTATTGCTTAATTATTATAGCTGATTTACTACATCAGTGATACAAGTCTTGCATGCAAACAGAATATACTGCTATATCCAGGTATCAAGCAATAATAAATTGAAATGAAAGGATGATGCAAATATTTGCATTTTGCATCACCCTATTTGCATTTTTTTAATAGAGGCTACGTAATATTTCTCGATCTTAAAGTTCTGATAACTTTTGATTTGGTTTTCAAAGCATGTTTATTTTTTTCTCTATATTTATTTAACATGTGCCCCTATACAAAACTGTTAAAGCTTTCTTAATTAAGAAAATATGCTATGACCTGTAATATGCGACTACTGTCTCAAAGCCAAGGACTCAAGCATCTTCTAGCTCAGGTAGGCTGCCATTCACCTTATACTTGAACTAGGCAAACATCTGCCAAGCTTACTTAAATATGTTACTCAACTTCAAACAAGGTACATGTGGCAAATGTGGTGAAGTAGTGGGCGGGGGCAGGAGTGAGGAATATGTCAACAGTCATAAAGGAGGATTAGGTTTTAGGGAGCTGGAGTGGGGATTTTATGTTTAGGGGGTGGGTAGAAGGACTTTAGGTTTAGGGAGACAGAATGAAATTTTACGGTTAGGAAGCACTTTTAGGATTAGAGTTAGGTTTCTTACAATGCTATATATTTTTATTGGCTAGGGTGTTGGGAGAGCTAAGTAGTTATGAGAGATCAAGGTAGTGGGTGTTAGAACACTTGTCTTTTTGAGAAAGTGGCAGCTGGCAAGTATTGTAGACTCACTTTCTGCATTTAATTGATTAAAGATTGTTTGTTCATTGAATGATGTGTGCAAAGGCATAGCTAGCTTAACCAGTGCCCTGTGCTGGTCCCAGAAACTAGTACCTACCCAGCCTCCTCAACTCTTCAAATGAAGAGCCAAAAAAAAAAATCAAAAAACAAACAAAAAAAGGACTTCTGCTAAATTTGCAGGATGCTTCCTGTAGTAACCAATCTACACACCCACACCCCAACAACCAAGCACATCCACCCAGCCCTGAAAAAAAAAAAAAAAAATGGCCATTCATTCTACTGTCATATTAGCCAGTAGGCCAGATACACGGAACCCCCCCCCCCTCCTGCTAGCCATTCAGGTCCCATTTCTAGGCCCTGACCCTCTTTCTGCACAATTTATTAAAAATGTAATAATAAATACTGCTTTTAAACTGTAACAAACTGCTTTCCATCAATGTAACAAATAGTTACAGTTTATGTCGTGCAAAGAGTGTTACAGTACTCAGGTTTTGGTGTAAAAAACAAAACAAAAAAAGAAACAAATCTTTTCTATTTTAAACTGTAGTAAACTGCTTGCCACAAATGTAGCAAGCAGTTGCTACAGTTTAGATCAGAAAAAGAGTGCTATAGTACTCAGGTCTGACCACAAATGCAATACCAGCTTTTAAATGTCTGTTTTGCATTAAAGAGAGATGGGATCAGCCAATCACACATCCAACACTTTGATCCTAGGGCAGTTGCCCTCTTACTCTGCCTTAGCTGCACTACTAGCTGTGTGTCTTCTTTTCAATGTTAACTAGCCCAGATACAAATGTCTCCAACAACTACTACAGTTCTACAGTTGAAGAGATGGACCCATCAGCTTTTAAGCTTGTAATTATTTCATCACAGATATTTTTTATCTAACTTCTGCATTAAAAAGCTAAGTAACTACGTGATTTTAAATAGCTTCAGCTGCTGTTTGAAACTCAGATTTCCATGTCTAGGAGTTAAGCAATGGGATAGGTCTGCAATGCAAGAATTAATAATATTTCTGCCTATTATTGTAGCAGTATATTTTGCAACACATGGTTATTTCCTTTTTTTTAAATCAACCCAATCATTTATCTTTATTTGACCTCACAGTCTTGCTTCATCATGACTCAGTGGAAGGATAGGTTCCTAATTCAATGTATTCCCAGCCTAAGGAATAATTTATTACTACAAATCCAGCAAAATACAGCTTGTCTATCTTTAAGGCTATTCCTGATGACTGGATGGGAAGATACATATTTACACCAGAATTATTGTGTACAGCCATGCTCAGTTTGAGGGATGAGCACTATTAAGCATTTATAAAATATGCATGAACGTCTAAGTGTGCCTACTTAAAGGTGTTTATGGCATCTTGTAGTTCCTGTGATCACTTGCCTCTTCCTATGGAACAAGGCTGACTGTGTTTCATCTAAGTGGATTTCAAACTTTTTTCATTGCTACATCACAACAATTCCATATTTGACGTTTGTTGGTCTGTTATTCTATTCTTATATTTATTTATTTTATTTATCTTTTGTTGACTGGATTAAGCCCACTAGACTAGTAGCTTCCTTTCTTATGAGACCCAAGGATGGTATTTAAAATACTAGGTGAATTTTGGCCTAGGCATCAGGGAACATCCTATACTTGTCATTATTGCAAGTGGGACCTATTTTGCAAGAGCATTTCCTGTTTCCATTCTTGGTGTAGAGGTAACCCAGAGAAACATGAGGGTAGATGGAGAGAGAAGGAGATGTTGGAGTGGTGAGAGAAATGGAGGAGAAAGCAAATATCATGACCAGAGAATGTGTGCAGGATTCATATGAGATAGATGTTTCAAAGAAATGTTTTTGATGGAGATGAGTCAGCAAATGATGGATATATAATTATAAGCTTACAGTCAAGAAGGTTGCAGAATGATTTATTTAATGAGATGATACAAAGTGAGCCAGAAAATGAAGGAGATGTTTCCTGGGGGAACAATATAGATAAAATACAAAATGAGGGTGCAGAGACAATCCTAAACAATAGTGGAGATGTGGAAAAGAAAACATATGCAGAGAAAGTAAAAGAAGGCAAAAGGGGAGTAGCAGAAAAGAAGGCAGAATAAAATGAAAATCAGAAGTATGTAGTTAAGGATTCAAAGTAAAGAAGACAAAGATGTGGACAGGTATGAAATGTGGGACAATTTAATAGTTCCTTTGGGTGTAAAAGCATATGAGGTAAGAGCATTTATTCTTATTAACAAAGAGACATTTTGTATCATTATATTTGAAATTATTTTTCAATGGAAAAGTTTCTTGGTGAATATGAAAAATGAAAGACTATAATTCATGGAATCTTTATATGATAAAAGCATTTAATAGGTAAACAAAAAAGAAAACTCGGACAGTTTTAAACACGGGTAGAAAAACAGACTTTGAAAGGACATTTGAAAACTTAATGTAAAGAAGATCTGGACATTGCAAAAGTTTATGACAAAAAGGGTTTATGGACTGAAAAACCTATACCAAGCATGATACATGTGGAGGGGAATAGGGGTGTTGTAAAATACTGGTGATAAACCAAAACACGTGTTTTATTCTTTTGTGGAAAAGAAGAACATTTAATAAGTATCTGTGACAAAAGAAAATGCTATATGTGTGGGGAAGTGGGACATGATGCAAAAAAATGTGAATTGAAATGCTATAAATGTAACAAAATTAAACATTTATGGATGGATTTCAAAAATGAAAATAGGAGCAAAGAAAAGAAAAATGAAAAAGACAAAAAAATTTAGAAAAAGCACAAATAGAAGAAAAATTGGATGAGAAAAATAATAAAGATTCTAAAATAAATAATGAAGAAGACATAAAATGGGAAATAGTAAAAGAAAAAAATATTTATATTGGTAAAAGTGTAAAAGTAAAAAAAAAGAACATTTAAAGGGATAAGTACAAAGCAAAAGGCAAGAAATGGATAAAAAGGATATCTACAGCTAATAGCATGGGATTGGTATAATGGTTAAAGTACTTGACTTACAAACAGGGGGATTCTGTAAAGCCTACACAGTTGTTTTTTACTGTGCATGCATTGTGGTGTGATATGCACATGACAGCAGAAAGTTTTAGATTCAGTAAGCACCGTGTAAAGGCACACACTCCTGCATAATGCAGGTAAACACCAAGGTATGCTAATTACAGCATAAGCAGCTGAATTGCATGCTACTCAACCAGTCCAACATGCTGCAGCTATTCAATAAGCTATAAAGCATTCTTGTAGACTCCATGCTGGTTTGTCCTGCATAGTCCAAAACATTTGGAATACAGCCACAGCAAGGAGTCTACATAGACAGAACCATGTCAACTGCTGCATTTACAAGGTAAGTCTTGAACCTGGAGTGTATTTTGTAATAATAGGAATGATTGACATATCCTTGTATCACAATAATAGAGCAACATATCCTTGTTTGTGCCATAACAATAACTCAACTTTACCCCCCCACACAAAAGAACAGTATATCCTTGTTTGTGCCATAACAGTGACTCACCTATGCTCTTCCCAAAAAAGAACAGGAAAATGACACTGTTCACTAACAAACTCTCTTTGAAGTGCTAAAAGTTATATCAAAGGAACTGTCCCTGAAACATTTGTACAAATTTATCACACACCATTCCATTTTCATGTATTGGCAGTCACGTATACCTCTGAAATGGATTGGCAAACATGCTCATGCTATCTGTGCACTTCTAACTAATGCATACAGAAAAAATGTAAAAACCTATGCTTCAGATATTTCTTAAATACATTCCAGCATATGCAGTATGTAACTGACCAAATGGAAGCATACCTTCTGAACTGCAATACTTCTCTGTACAAATATATCTTGAAGAAATGGCATTATGTGCAGTCTTTCCAACATAAACAGGTATTCCACCATCAGTTTGCCTAGCTACATGGCTGCCTTTCTATGCTGTAGATTCAGGGCTGTCAGTATGCTGAAGATATTTTAAGGTAGTTCCCAGCGGGATGCGGGTACTATGTATGCCGAGTTATGGAGACAGCCATCCGGATCTATTGCGGAAATGGCAACAGTTAAATATTGATTTTGGCACACAGTATATTAAACTACTAATAGACTACTTTAACCCAGTTGAGTTGGAACTTATAACAAAGGTGGAAAATGACCATAAGAGCCTATTACAGCAATATAAAGGAGAACTATATGTCTCTAAACTCAGCAATATGCTTAGGCAAGTCACAATGTATAGTGATAAGCTTGAGCAAATAAAACTCAAAAAACTTAAACGTGACCTACAAGATTTTCAGTTGGGCCAAATATTTATTTGGCCGAGATATAATAACAATGGAAATGTTCCGGCCAATAATGATATTACTCTCTTAACGAATTCCAACATAGAATCTGTAGAGTGTGCTGAAGGGTTGAGTGAGTCTAACGTCATGACGACATTCCTTAATGACGCTCACAATAACCTTACACCTTCTAGTGGCTCTTCTATCCCATGTAACCAACAAGGGTTGAAAAATATTGCCACTTTAGGAGCGAGACCTAAGACTGATAATACAGCATCAATTATCAACACTTCTAATTCTTCTTTTTTAAATCTTCCACTGCCGTACAAATCCAGGGCACCTACGCGTTCATTGAGCAGAGGTCGGGGGAAAAGGAAATTCTCAGGCGAGATACCGGAAGCAAGACGGAAGAACAAGAATTGAGAACACTATTCTTTAACCTAACATCCTCCACATTAACGCTCGATGAACAAGCTCTTCTCAACAAGGGCTTATCGTTTATTCCTGCCCAGGGCAGCAAACTTTCAGACTCTCTAATAGCACTACGCATTTTTGCCAGGACATTATCACTCAAGGTACTGTTTTTTGAGCCTACTAAAAAAGTTTCAATGAATACTACAAATATATGTAAGAGAAAAAGTTTATTTTTACCTCCCGTGCACAATATGGTTGAATGTTTTGTACGGTCTTGTGAACATGATTTCTATACTTATTATAAGGAAAAGAAACACAAAGGAATATATTATAACTTGAATGCAGATTTGAAGTTAACTCTTAATAATTTGTGTAATAATAATGAGATTACATTCAAACCAGTTGACAAAGGCGGAGGGGTAACTGTAATGGAAACATCTTTTTATAATGAACTAATGCAAGAAATGTTAGACAATGATACTGTTTATAAGCGTATAGATAAAATAGCAGTTACCTCATTAGTGAAAGAAGTACATGATGTTATTTATGATCTCCTTATGTGTCGTTGTATAGATAAGGAACTTTATGATTTTTTGATCATTGATTCCCCTTTGATACCGATAATTAAGGGCCTTCCAAAGATGCATAAAGGGGTGTCACCTCCCCCACTACGTCCAATAGTTTCTGGTGCTAATTGGGTAACGGAAAATGCATCCATCTATATACAAACTAGATTAGGTCCTTTAGTTAAAGCTATTCCAACAATATTAAAGGACTCTTTTGGATTATTAAATGATTTAAGACAGGATTCTATAAGTAGTAATATATGTGAGAATACCTTATTTGTTACGCTAGATATTAGGAATCTATTTACAAGCATTCCAAATGATTATGGTATAGAAGCCATTAGGGAATTCCTACATAGTGATGGAACGTTGGACAATGCTAATCAGATGTTAGTCTGCAGTCTGTTGGATGTGGTATTAAATAACAATGTTTTTTTGTTCCGTGACCAAGCATATGCACAGACATGGGGAGTTGCTATGGGCACTCCCTGTGCCAATACTTATGCAAATTTGGTCATACATCAATTGGGAAAAAAGGTTTATTTTCAACAATGGAAGGTTTAAAAATGTTATACTATATAGACGGTTTGTAGACGATATTCTTCTGTTTTGGAACAATGATCAGGATTCGTTATATGAGTTTGTCACATACATGGAATCTACTACCTCTTTCTTGAGTTTCACTTTTGAACAATCATACACCAATATAAATTTTTTGGATGTCACTATCAGTAAAGACATTATGAATAATATTACTGCAACTATATATAGAAAACCTTGTTGGCGGAATGCCATCCTTCATTTTGATAGCATGCACCCTCGCTACATATTTTGAAACGTAGTTAAGGGGCAGATTATCAGAACGTCTCGATTATGTAGTAGAGAAGATGACTTGAAAAAGCAGATTGAGTTTCTAAAAGCTTGCTTTATTGATAGAGGGTATCCTTCTGATTTGGTGGATGATCTAATATCATCAACATTAAAAACTCCAGCATATATTAAGAAAGGTGGTTCTTCAAGAAATTTAAAGGACAAAGGAACATCTTTAGTATTTAATATTAAATATATCAACGATATACATCATATCACTAAAGTTATTGAGACCAATTGGAAAATTCTTTTGCTTGATCCGACTGTAGCGCAGATAGTGGGCAATAAACCAACGTTTAGGTTCAGTAACAGTCCTAATCTTAAAAGACTGTTATGTAATGACAAAATGGAAGATTCTAGATTAGATATTACAGCTATGTATAAGAAGGGAACCTACCCTTGCACTAAGTGCAATATGTGTAGACATATTTCCAAAAATCAATTATTTATAATACCAGGGTTGGGTTTAACATTCACCCCAACGTTTCTGCGACTTGTGATTCGAAAAATGTCATTTACTTAGCCACCTGTGAGTTATGCAATGCCTATTATGTAGGGATGACCTCAAGGAGGCTAAGAGACCGCATATACAACCATGTGTATGATATAAGGAAGGAGAACCTTAATAATGCCTTGGCCAAACATTGTCATCAATTCCCCAAACACTACTTTAGTTTTAGAATTATTCAAGTAGTATACAATAATATGAGAGAAGGTGATAAGATTGGAACACTTGAATTTTATGAATTACAATGGATCTTTAATTTTAGGTCACATATTGAACCAGGTTTGAACCAAGCGGTCAGTATTCGACCAGCTTTACTGAAGAATAGATAGATTTAATTTCATATATTATCTTCTATTTTTATTTCATTTTTCATTTTTATTTTGTTTTAAACCATATATATATATATATAGGATGTATTTTTGAATACCTCATCTTCCTACACATATATATTTATAAATGATAGTAAGTTATATATTTTACATTATGTATTAAAGTATAATAAACATCTGGTTACTTTATATATTTTAAATGTATTATAACTTAAGTAATCAATTAATTAATTATTAGATGAAAAACTATATCATATCTTGTTATATAGACATGATTTCAACATATATCAATATGATACATGTTGAATATAATATTAGGTTTTAGTTCAGCTTAGTCATAGATCCCTATGTTATTTTTGATTATATATTATTGATTATTAATTTTTAATAACTTTTGCTATATAGATGAAGTCTATGCTTAATCTACTCTAGTTGTACTTATATTCAGTTAGATGGTACATTAGTCTTGTGATGTCTCCTCTTGTATATACCAAATGTTCTACAACATATTGCACACAGAATAAGCCTCCTATTGAAGCTTAGAATGCATTTGGAATTGCTCTTTTAAGGAATTTAATTGTTTTATTAAATTGATGATTTAATTGTTTAATTATGTGTGATCTAATATATAAAAAGGATGGTTTTTAATCATTTATTGTAACCTGATGAAGCGCGCCAGGGTGGTGCGTGAAAGCGCTTGTTTCTTCTTTTAAAATTAAAATTTTTATGCACATCGTGGTGGTTCCTGACAGTTTTTTCTACATTTTATGCTGAAGATATACAAATGAGGTGTGAACTCATTAGAATTGCCCAGTCCCAAAAATTTGCATCCAAGTAGGGATTAAACATAGTGCAGCCACTCCTTCAATGTTTGGTTTTAATGGATTGCAACTGTAACCGATTAGTGGTTGGGAGAAGGAAAACACAACAGCACTGTAGGCTGCCTTACTTTCAATTGGTGTGTCAGGTCACATCTAGAAAGTGTTAGACTTAAGGTTGGAAATATAACTAAGCAGCACACAAGTCACAGGCTGTGTTCCTTCACATCCAACTTGCCCTTCATTTTTTGGCAACTGCATATGATATTATTTCCACATTAACGTCCTCACACATTTTAAGGCCAATGATATAGAATGGCTTACATATTGCATGTCTCAGATTATTGCTCAGACACACGAGGAATGGCCAAAAAACACAAAAACATAAGACAGAGCTGTATATTTGGAAACAATAATCACGACAGGTTGTGTGATCACTAGGTGACTACATCCAAAACTACTAAATGTGCAAATAATACTTGCATAGTTTGATATCACTGTAGATGATGTTGCATATTAAGTTAAGTTCCTTGCTGCAAAGCTGTTTGTGTGGCAAAGAGGGATAAGGCACATACCCTGTCTTCTGAAGTTCATTGGAGTAACAGTTCATTCATTAGAGTGGCAGTTCAAATCCAGACATATGTAGTAATATCTCATATGTACAAACTTTTTCTAGTACATTTGTCATAGATTGCTTTTCCTCATTTCAACTACCTCTCCCTTTTTATTCTTTTTTCTTTTTACATTTGTGAAATGCGCCATGTAGTGCAAACAGGGGAAATGGAGAAAACTGAAGGTCAGGTTTGGCTGTGCTTATCTGGTTTGCACAAAGTGCAGCAGTGCATAAACTGGAAAACTAGCCCACCAAGGAAGCAGATAGAACCCAAACAACCAAAATAGAAGCCAGATGCATTCAATTAATACTATTGGGCATCATGCAAACTTGATAAGCGACCTTACACTGTGGTTAATAGCAAGACCTTAAGAATGATTAGTAACATAGGGAATGCTATGTAACTAGTCCTGTGGCAGCAGGTGTTAAGTGTGCAGCTGGAGTACAGATGGTCCGGGTTCTAGTACAGGGTGTGCAACCTTTGATTTACTGTAGTGATATTTCAGTTTATAGCAATGAACTGGAACATAGACAAGTGTTTTCTCAACCCTCTTGTGACAACAGGCGCAAATGTAGGACTGCCATACACATGGTCCTGAATTTGAATAAAGCATATTCCATACACTTTTACTGCTGTTCCACTTCCCATTATAGTCACTCTCACTTATAACACTTGACATGGTTTAGCTGATATTAATTATATGTATGAGGGCTGAGCCATGCGTATTGTGTCAGTTATGTATTTATTTATCTATGTATTGTCACATTTATTCTCAAATGTATGACTTTTCTAAATACTGTATAGTATATTACTGTGTGTATACTTCTGCTATCTGGACTGCCATGGCCTTCATTTTGTGTAATATACATACACAACTGCCTGTATATCCAATAACCTTGAAATTTCATTGCTTACCACTGGTGTGCTCAGCTTACCATTGTGCAAATGTGGTGCACAGAGGTGTGCACTGCTGAGTACTGTGATTACATGATGGTAAGCACAGATCAACATTTTCAAACAGTGTGTGCACTCCCAGTAAATGTGATAACTGGAACTGGCTGGCAAACATCACTCTCCATTGCTCTTGATCCATGACGGATGTGGCAGGCATATCTGGGGAAGGTGTAAGAGTTAGGGCACAGAGATGGGTTGCCCAGGAATCCAAGATTTTTATTGGACTCCTAGTTAAATATAACAGTACCAGGCTTCTGCAGGGGAACTATTCTTACTACCAGTATAAGTCAGAAACTTGGTATAGTTTGGCCTAGGCTATAGCCAGCACCATCAGTATCCCACACATTAGTAACCAATGTAAGCACAGCTATAATGACCTATGGCAGAGGAAGAGGGATGGCCTTGATGCTTGCATAGAGTAATTTTGGACTGTGGACATCCCACAACTGTGTATGTATAAACTACAGAGAGCACTTGTAAGACTTAAAAGCTGAATACAGGCAAGACTGGTATTTTAATGGTATTCAGTTCTGTTCTGTTTTTTCCACAGCTGACATGGACCAGGAGGTCAGTGTAAGAACCCATGGGGCTAGATTGGCAAGGATGAGAGAAGCATGTGGTATGTATGCAGCAGAAGAGTGGTGTTATTGTAGCATTAAAAGTTAAAAATAGCTTTTTTCATATTTAAAGTGTTTTATCAAATTGAGCATGGATATCTCAACTGTAAAAGCCACTATGCATGCATTAGTCTGCAGCACAAATCAAGAGTACAATATTAGACTTTAGTAGAAGGTTGTGGGTTCAAAGACCACACATCCCAACTATTCAATACTGTTACTTCATCAATTATGTGTAACTTAAAGGTTTAAAATAGCAGGAAAAGAACTCGAAAGACCACCACGGCAATAAAAACGATTTATTACAGACAAGAGCTTTCACGTAGTAAACCTATGCTTTCTCAAGTCCTTAATACAAAATAACATAGCATTTCTACTTGATTGTTATGGCTCCCTCCCCTTTTATCTAAGGAAACTAACTGTAAAACTTTAAAAACAAAACTATGTGGAAAATTCCATTATATGTCTGGCTAAAGCATTCAATTTGTTTTTATTCTTTATATCATATGTATGTTGATAAACCCTATCTTTAAGCCTCTTCTGAGTTTTGCCTACATAAGAACATTCACAATTTTTACACTCTGCTGAGTAGACCAGATTAGAATTATTGCATGTAGCATAAAACCTAGGAACAAAAGTAAATGATAAATATGGATGCTTAAACTCTTGTATTCTACAAAGATGTTCCCACATCCTACAATTCCTATATGGAAAAGTTCCTACTTTGTGTGTCTGAGCTTTTGTTCTCTGACGATCATTGCATAGAAGCTGTTTCAGGTTCCAGTTATTTTTACATATAAAACTCGGAGCCTGTCCTATGATATCAAGTGTTTCCTTGTCTCGTGTCAAAAAGTGCCAATTTCTTTTAATGATGTCACACATCCTGCTACTGTTATTAGCATATTTAGTCAAAAACATACTTTATTTCTTTTTTCATTCGAGCCTCTTTTTTGGTTAACTCCTATGCAAACAGTATAATTATCATTCTGTATAGCAGCATCCCTAATATTTTTGAAAGTAGACCTTCCTTATCCTCTCTCACTAACTGTTCCTTGTAAATTATCTCTCTCATCTCTTCTATCCTTAACTGTGTTACACATATTGTTAACTCTATGTAACTGTCCTTTAACGATATTAGGAAAAATATATCTGGGATGCATACTGCTGTGCTCCAGTAAACTGTTTTTCAAACACAATTTATGAAAAAGCTTAGTGTTAATAGCTCCTGCTTCATCTCTATATACTGAAACATCTAAAATGTCTATAGAGTTAAGGGAGTATGACACTGTAAATTTCAGAAAGTCTGTTGTCTGCTCTAAATACTTAATGAAGTCCAATAAAGACTGCAGTCCCCCATCCCACAACAAAAACTGTCATCAACAAAATATCTATACATTTTTATGTGCATACTAAGCATGTTATTAAATAGATGTTTATTCTCCCAGTAATATACTGTCAAATTTGCATAGGAGTTGGTGCTGGGGGTCCCCATGGCAACCTCCCACTTTTGTAAATAAATGGTATCTTCATACATAAAAACATTATTAGGTAGAATTAAATCTAGCAATGCACAAATCAATAAAATTTCATTAGCATTACCAGACCCTAAACTATTCATAACATCTCTAATCACCTCTATGCCATAGGCATTGAGTATACATGTGAATAGACTTTGAACATCTAGGGTAACCATATAGCAACCCATCAGATCGAATTTCTCATTATGTTCCCTTAGGTCTTTCAAAAATTGGGATGTATCCCTAAGAATAGTTTAGATCTTATTAACCAATTCCCTGAGTTTACTTTCTACATATACAGAAAGGGGTTCTGTAACCCAACCATTCCCATCTATGATGGGTCTTAGTAGTGGTTGCTGCAGGCACTTGTGTACATTGGGTAGACCTTTTATGCAAGGTATTCTGGGATGTTCAATATTAAAATAAGCATATAATCTTTTATCCATTGGTCTGCACATAAGAAGATTGTATATATATTTTTTTTAATGTCCTTAATAACATTTAAATATTGAATACTATTTGAAGGCACATAAATATGTGCTTCTCCTAGCATCAAATTCATAGAATACCTATAGACACATCAATTCATAACAACTATTGCTCCTCCCTTATCTACAGGTCTTATACTTAATTTTTCATTATTCTGTAATGCACACAAAGCATTTCTCTCATTAGGTGTTAAATTACAAAATGGGCCTCTATTACTTCCATAAAAGCTATTACATATCTCTTTTTCACAAGCTTTAATAAACATTTTTATATGGGCTGGTATAATTGGTGTAAAGGAACTTTTCTTACAAAATTTTACACTATCATTGTGTTCAACATCTTGAAAATACAGCTTCAGAGCTACATTACGACCAAGCAGTCTCAAATCTGTCAAGAGATCACTTACTTCAGTTTGCACAGAGGGTATAAAAGTAAGATCCTTATTCAATAGTGTTAATTCAGCTTCACTCAAACAATAATCAGACAAATTAATTACAAGTACATTTATTGCCTTGCTCTTCTGTTTGATGTCATCCCGCTCTTCCGAAAATTTTCTCTTCCTTCTTCCTCAACTCATTGAGCGTGTTTGTTGCCGATATGCATTCTGTTTTACTGGTAATGGTAAAAAATGATCCAGGGTTAAAGGGGCAACTTGCTTCAGTCTAGCCCCTTGCATAGATTGATTATTAGCCTATTGATTAGGTAAGGGTGTAATACTAATCTCTGATATTGTCTGTGTTAACATAGATTGCACTAAATCAGTATTTACCTCTTGCACTCTGGCAGCAGTAGTTGAAGGAGGTAAAACCAATGTATTAGAAGTCTCAGACCCTATATTATTAGCTGATGATGTTTCTTGTCTATTATTATTGGTGCTAGTAGCAATGCGAGGCCATGTAAAAACATGCCCTAAACTGAAATCAGTAAAGTCTCTTTGCAGTTTACGTTGCTTAGTTTGTCTCAGTCTATTCTCATACAGAGACACATTCATATACATGTTGCTAAGTGCACCAGCAAAGGTTTTACCTTCAAACCTCTCAATAATGTCACTATGTTGCTGTTGTATGCTGTTACTCAAGTTCTGTTCAATAGGACTAAAATAGTCAATAATAAGTTGCATATATTTGTGACTAAGATCTAAATTAAGTTGCTGCCACTGTTTCAATAGTTCCGGATGGGTTTCCCCATATGTTGGCATACACAAGACCCTCAAGCCTCTTGGAATTATATTAAAATTGAGGCAAGCTTCTAGATGTTGCCTCTGCCAACTGAGACATTTATATTTATAAATATCATTCTCCAGTTCCTTTACTTTCAGAGTAAACTGCTGAAGACCATCTGTCTTATTCTGCATTGGAGTCTCAGGATTCCCTTCAAAACTCATAGCCATTAGCGGATTTTCTCTACATATAAAGATGTTATCCCAGTTGGGATGTAAGCCATTGCCTCTGGGAACATAATCCAACTCAGTATTAGTGTTGTCAGCCATGTGGTTAAGCTGGTGCAAAATATAGCAACAAAACAAAAAAACACCAGCACAGACCAGAAGATCTTCCAAGGACAAAGTATAAAATAGCAGAAAAAAAACTCAGAAGACCACCACGGCAATAAAAATGATTTATTACAGACAAGCGATTTCACGTAGTAAACCTACGCTTTCTCAAGTCCTTAATACAAAATAGCATAGCATTTCACATTTTATACAAGTTAAATGTACTAAGAAGTTAATTGAAACAAAATCACATCATTAAATCATTAGTGCATCATTTTATTTACTTAAGGGGATGGGCAACTAACTCTGATTTAATGCACACATAATTGTTCAAGCCTGGATGTACGTGTGCCTGTAACCTTAAAATTCACTTTAGTTCAATCTGTTCTACTTGATTGTTACGGTTCCCTCCCCTTTTATCTAAAGAAACTAACTGTAAAACTTTAAAAACAAAACTATGTGTGAAAAAAATCCATTATATGTCTGGCTAAAGCATTCAATTTGTTTTTATTTTTTATATCATATGTATGTTGATAAACCCTATCTTTAAGCATCTTCTGAGTTTTGCTTACATAAAAACATTCACAATTTTACACACTGCTAAATAGACCAGATTAGAATTATTGCATGTAGCATAAAACCTAGGAACAAAAGTAAAGGATAAATATGGATGCTTAAACTCTTGTATCCTGCAAATATGTTCACACATCCTACAATTCCTACACGGAAAAGTTCCTGCTTTGTGGATCTGAGCTGTTGTTCTCTGCCGATCATTGCATAAAAGCTGTTTCAGGTTCTGGTTATTTTTACATGTAAAACTCAGAGCCTGTCCTATGATATCAAGTGATTCTTTTTCTCCTGTCAGAAGGTGCCAATTTCTTTTAATGATGTCACACATCCTGCTACTATTATTAGCATATTTAGTCATAAAACATACTTTATTTCTTTTTTCATTCAAGCCTCTTTTTTGGTTAACTCCTGTTCAAACAGTACAATTATCATCGATTCATAGATTATTACTAGGCTAATCGCCCTTGCAAGCCATTTTAAGCCTAGCCAATTATCCCTTGTGAGATTCAAACCCTGCACCTTGTGTTTGTAAGGCAAACACCTTAACCATTAGGCCATCCTCCCACCCCTATCTGTATAACAGCATCCCTAATATTTTTTTAAAGTAGACCTTCCATATTCTCTCTCAATAAACATTCCTTGCAAATTATCTATCTCATCTCTTCTATCCTTAGCTGTGTTACAAATATTGTTAACTCTATGTAACTGTCCTTTAACAATATTAGGAAAAATATATCTGGGATGTATACTACAGTGTTCCAGTAAACTGTTTTTCCAACATAATTTATGAAAAAGCTTAGTGTTAATAGCTCCTGCTTCATCTCTATATACTGAAACATCTAAAAAGTTTATAGAGTTAAGGGCGTATGACACTGTAAACTTCAGAAAGTCTGTTGTCTGCCCAACTCACCACTCAATTATGGTGTCTGCCAACCTTTTGTGTCCCTCACCATCCCTGTCTCTTGTCTTGTTTGTCTTGTCTGTCTGCAATTGCTCCCTCACCTACCCATACCTACATCCCTTCCCCAACATTCTTCTCTCTCTCAAAAGAAAAATGGGTACCTCTCCCACAAAAAAAGAAAAAAAATCATCCCATACATAGCCCTCCATTTCTCGCAAGTGTCTTCTTAACACACGTGATTCAGTCCAGTTGGCTATACAACATGATTGTGCTGTGGTTATCCTTCACTCTGGAGGTGACAGTCCAAATTCAGTTAATATTTTGCACATATGTTCAGTTTATACACTGTTAAAGAAATGGATAGCTATGGTTCTTTCCTCCCTCCCTCCTGCACATTCCTGCCCTGCTTTCTCCCCATTTCACCACTGTCCTATCTACCCCATTTGTTTTCTTTAATGCATTATTGCACAATGGTGCACATCATGCTCCTATGCACAGCAATGGTAGTGGGAAAGTAGTAAAAAGTATTACATACATCTGTATTCGAACCCAAAACCATCTGGCCCCAAAAAGGAGTGTATCACTGCATCAACACATGCTGCCACAGAGGCAGTCAAGTAGGAGGTGAATTTCAGAGACTCAATACTCACTGTCATACTTTGTTTTTCCCCCTGCTTGTTCCCCATTTCACCACTTCCCTATCTACTCCATTTTAACACCTTTAGTATGGTAAAAAAATAGAATCACACACAACATACATAAGTAGCAGAAAAAGCAATGGATCCCATCACTTTTTGGGCTCCATGTTTGCAAGGAGTTGCATATCACACACCAATTTGCAGTGATGGTGAGCGGCAGCAAAATGCTGTGGTTACCTCTGTGCAATGGCGCTTAACTGTGCTGCTCTATGCCAACACACAGCAACACATCTCTTATAAACAATTCATGTCATTGCATTATCACTTTGTAATGAAAAGTATTTTAAAGTATTACATACATCTGTATTCAAGCCCAGTACCACCTGATCCAAAAAGGAATGAATCAATGGATTAACACATGCTGCTACAGAGTCAGTTAAGCAGCAAGTGTATTTCATAGACTCAGTTCTAACTGTCAGGTTTTAGAAAAACAGCTGGTATCTGTGCACTGCTTACCTGCTTGCAGACATGTGTATCTCACATGCTTATGCACTTTGCTAACTGTCTCTCAACCCTGCTGCTCGAGGGACTATGGAAATTTTGTATTATGTCCCTTTCCTGTGTGTGGCATGAAATTACATGTGGAAATATTACAAACTGAGGGCCCTATTTAACAATATGTCACATATTTACAATACATCCATCTGTTGCCACCCCCCCCCCCAAGCACTGCAAACCTGGTGTCTCAGTACTTTTTCCACACATATATCAACCACAGTACAAACTGTAATATCAAATGTTGTGTGCTATGCAATGCACATCAATCTGCTAACATGCAGAACTACAACTATTCACCCATATGCCTAAAAACACTTATCTGAAAGGCTAGGGAATGAATCAGCATGAGCCATATCCAGAGGGGCATAGATGACCTTCAACACACTTGACCATACCCATTTTGTTTTTGTCAGGAGTAGATCTTGCTTATTGAACCTTGTGGACTTCAAGGATACTGACCCCCACAGACCTGGATAAGGGATAACAGGGCACACTGCCTATGTTGACTTATCTAAGGCCTTTGACACTATTCCCCATTCATGTATCATAGTGAAGATCTCCCATGTGGGAATTTACAGGGATAGGCAACTGGCTCACCGACATAACGCACACTCTCAAGGTTGGGGACTGCACCTCCATCAATAGCCACTTACAGTTAGAATACCACAAGGATCTCTGCTGGGCCCTCAATTGTTTCAAACTTCTTCCTTGAAGCACAGGCAATGGCAGATAGCCTGTGGTTTACCAACTTTGCAGATAGCTGGTTCCTAGATGCACTAATATACAGTCCCCCAATGATGGTAACATATTACGGAAAGAGCTGCCACACAAAAATGACGGGTGCCAAACTCACGGACTGAACTGTAAAGCATACAATGTAAAGCAGTACCCCTGTTAATTATGATATACAAAGCAACCCTCTAAGCTCAAACACAGTATTGTGAGACTTGGGAACACATACTGATAGCAATCTACATTTTCATCACTATTTCTCCATAGTGGTGACAAACACATTCTATGTTGTGCACATCATAAATATTGACATCACATCCAAGACCAGTGTGATCATACCTCTGCTGTACTCTGCCCTTATCAGACTACTAACTGAGTACAATGTTCCCTTCTGTTTGTACCTCAGCAATTGGAAAAAACACAGGGTTGTGCCTGGGAAACTCCAGGGCCTCCAAACATGACATGCATGGAAAAACATAAAGACCTATCATGTATTCAGTATTGTGCAGACTGCTGAGAGGTGACCTGCAGGTCTCCCAACATTTTGTCTCCCACATAGCCTGCTAATGTCATCTACTATAAGTTCACCTGCAGTCTTGCAAAAGTCAGACTTGTGCTGTGGTGCTTGCATAATGTTCTGAGTTCTGTAGTCTGTGTACATAGATAGGTGTGTGTGTGTGTGTGTGTGTGTGTGTGTGTGTGTGTGTGTGTGTGTGTGTGTGTGTGTGTGTGTGTGTGTGTGTGTGCATGTGTCTATCCAGAAGACCAAAAGTGTGTATGCTTCATTTACCACACCAATACCATGGGTTGATAGTATTTTGATACTTGCACATGCCTACACATCCATTTCATGCATGCCTCCCAACTTCTTCTCTTTAACACGCACTGCTATCATCCACTATATGTTGACCTGCCAGCCACATAAAAGTCAGACTTGTGCCATGGCACTTGCATAAAGTAGTGAGTTCTGTAGTCTGTGTACCAAGATAGGTAGTGGTTCTGTTCTCACTGCAGTCAACTGTGTGTGTTACTAGCCAGAAAATGAAAAGTGTGTATCCTGCAGTTACCACTCCATTCCCATGCAATGACAGTATTATGATATATGCACATGCCTATAGATCCAGTTCATGCAGGCCTCCCAACTTCTCTCTAACATGCACTGTTGATGTCATTCACTATAAGTTGACCTGCAGCCATGAAAAGGCAGACTTGTGCCATGATGCTTGCATAAAGTACTGAGTTCTGTAATCTGTGTACTAGATAGTTAGGGGTTCTATTCACACTGCAGTCAACTGTGTTGTCTGAGATACTTCAAGTCAGACTTGAGCTGTGGTGCTTGCAAAAAGTTCTATGTTCTGTAATCTGTCTAGTTAGATTGATTGGGGTTCTATTCTCACTCCAGTTAACTGTCTGTGAGCTGTTGCTTTACATTACAGAGAGCATTTTACACCAGCATGTGGTACACTGTTATATTCTATTCAACAGACACTGCTGATGTCATCAGTTATAAAGTGTTGTCTGAAACGTCCAACTCAGATTTGAATTGTGCTGCTTGCATAAAGTACTGTATTCTTTAGTCTATGTACTTAGATTGGTATCGGTTCTATTCTCACTGCAGTCAAGTGTGTGTGTGTGTGTGTGTGTGTGTGTGTGTGTGTGTGTGTGTGTGTGTGTGTGTGTGTGTGTGTGCCTGTGAGAGAGAGCATTTTGCAACAGTTTGTAGGATAGTTCTTTTTCCATCTTCCTCTCAACAGACTCTGCAGATTTGTGGATGTGCAGTATACACATCAGAGGAGGGTCAGAGATGTCCTGTACTCCAGGCATAAGTTACTTCGTCCTTTCCAATACAGAGGGCTTTCAGTATATCCAGATACATCATGACATGGTTTGTAGGACCTGTATTTTCCTGGTGTGAAACCCCCATGGTCTATCCAGCTGCTGCAGGTGTCTGGTGAGGTACATGCAAAAGGAAGCTTTATACTGTGTTAGTGTTCAGATCAGGTTTGAGTACAGTGCTGTTATATCCTCCTTAGATCTGGATACAATGGCCTGACTTCTGAGGTGCATGATGTATCCTTTCCATACCACTGTGGACACTTGGTCAAAATTCAGACTGTTATTTATATGTGTTAACAAATCTTGCACCACTGGTTTCAGCATAGGGGGGAGTGTTGTCAATGGTGTATATATCAGGAAATTCCAATATGCATAAGGCAGAAATCCTGACACATTCTTTATTTATTAGTAGACCATATGACTTTGTTACCAATCATTTATGTGTGTTAACCCCTCTTGTACTATAGTCACATCACTTGTGGACTCAATGATTGCAACCACTATGCATGATTCAGCAAACAATGTAATCTATAGGTCACATTTTGTAGCCTGGACTGTTAGAAATAGATTCTAAATAGTATAGAACCAAACACAGATCCTCGGGGTATACCAATGGTGGCAGCTGCAACCGTAGAGGTTGACTCATCAACTTTCACAGTATGTGGTTTGTCGGTGAGGACATTGGTTAACCACCCAGTAATGTAAGTGTTAATCCCCAGCTGGTAGAGTTTGTCAATGATACCTGAGTATGGGGATTGTCTCCAAACAAGTACAGGTGAAGATAGGCAGTATGCTCTGTGTTACCTTCATGGAGGCCTATCACACAGAAACAATGGGCTGTGACAACATCACAGATCACCTATAACATGCCTCAGAACATACACCTACTTGATATGGTGTGATACACACTTCAACACACCTTCCATAAAAGGGTGTACATCAACATGTGTCCATCTGAATGGGCTGTGGACAGCACCTGATGCATGCATGTATAAACACATTCTGACTCTCCTGATCTATGAGGTAGACCAACATGTCATCATGGACCTTCTCTAAATGGAAACTAGTAACATCCTGGATGTGTGCAACAGACTTTTTTTTTATGCTACATCTATGTCTGTTACATCTGTCAGATGTCCTGAAACAGCATCATCCCATAGAACTTGAAAGGCCAAGGCAGCCAACAGTAGTCCACACAGAGGTATTCACTCCACAATAAAGATCTGGCCATCAACACCTATATCACCAAGTGGGTAGAACAGTGGACCACATATGTGGCATCTAAATATGTAGAAATAAAACCAAGCACAGCAGAGCTAAAGAACCAAACTGGTAAAAAAGTCCAGAACACTAAAATGAAAAAATCCAGTCAATCCACCACGGTAATAAAACGTATTTATTAGATGTAAAGGGATAAGCGCTTTCGAGTAAAATACACTTTTTCAAATCCATCCATGATTGAGATCAAAGACGTCAAGAATTACATACAAATCCTGTGCCCCAACAGCTGTCTAGAGGACTACAGATTGTGGACAATCACTGACTCCAACTCTGATACTAGTATAATACAGACAGTATCAACACACATCAAAGATTGCTGCCACAGCCATGGCAGCACATGAGATGAAAAATAAAACACATGGGGATTTTTTTCATTATGTAAACAAATGCACAAACTAAGGATTATGTAGATGTCACACCCTATCAGCAGACTAGTTGTTAATTGGCCTGTGGCCTGAGATATATGGTATGTGTAATGGCCACCAGCATGTGTCCATGGTGGTGAGTACTCCCTTGTATGTAACACAACTACTGAGTATGTGTAGGACAGCCACATGACAGGCCATAATACGTTCACAGTTCACAGCCTTCACCACACCAATACCTGAGTACAATGCACCCTTCCTCATGTCCCTCCATATACATCTTCCAATGATGTGTGACTAAAGTGTACCACCTTTGTCACTGTGAGCTGCCACATCTATTTGTGCATACCTAGGTATTAGTTTTGTTGCATTAACATTGCTGTCTGATAGCACAGAACCCCCATCAAGGTGTAATACCACATACGTGTGTGATATTTGTTTTGGTGATGCACTCATGACATACATAGCCATTTAACAACATTGATTTCATAGTTTGCATCTGTGCCAGTGTAGATTATGCTATATATATCTCTGCCATGCATACCAGTCAACTAGCCTGTAGTGATCATAATGCCAAGTGTGTCTCCTCACACCTCCTGCATATGTTAGTGTAAGGAGAGTGTGCTTGATTATACTCATATATTGCTGATATGTCCTAATAGTTGTACAACTGTGTTGGTGCACAGCCATCTATACTCACTCAGAAACACATATGTTATGTCAGAGACATGGGTATTACTGGTGGTAGTATTCTGATATTGTCCAATATTGTGGGTTATGGTTTTACTGTTGGCCATGAGCCTGTATCTGTGTCCTACTTGTTGGAAGCCTATGCTGACAATACAGGCATACTCAGGCAAATTAGTTTGCACAACTTCACAATATGCACACAACCCCAATTGTATTTAACATCCATGAAACTTGTCCTCAATATGCACCCAACTCCAATTGTATTTAACATCCATGATACTTGTCCTCTCTATTGTTTATGTCTAGATGCTTATATCATATAAACATCCTCCACTATTATGTCACCTTGAGTGACAGTCACATCATATACATCTGTCACTGTGCAGCCCATACTGTTTCATGCAGAGATGTGCTTAATGTTCCCGCTGTAACTGTCTTCCTTTTACATTTCCTCATGTGCATTACATTACAATGTTTCACCAGTCCTCCTTCCCAGTCTTCATTGATAAACTTCATCTGTGTGTGTGTTCCTATTCAATAAACACACTTCCCATTACTGTTTCTTATAAATGGCAGTCCATGTACCCTTACAGATCATTGACACAACTTCTACAGACTGCCTGGAATGGGATTCCGCAATACTCAGCACTATATACACTGTCCTGTCCTGTGCCTTCTACACATACATTAATATATGAAAAATCCTGGTGGTCCATGTGGCATTCCGAGCAATCCCACTAGCCCAGTATGCTGGAGTGTACACATACACTGTCTTGTCCTGTCCCAGCAACATAATACATTAATATATGAAAAACCCTGGTGGTCCATGTGGCATTCCGTGCAATCCCACTAACCCAGTTTGCTATACTGCAACTAAGTCCACTATCCATGCTGCTTTACATGGTTTCCTGGCTGCCACAAAATCCTGCTTGTTTACATTTGAAGGCAAGTCAATGCATGAATATTCATTAAGCGCTGCTGCTCACTGTGCAAACACTAAACTCTCCTACATGGAGTTTATTGAATCCCAGGAAAACACAACATGCAGTATTTAAATCTCACCTTTGGAAGGGGAAATTGGCTAGGTTTATAATGGCCTATTAAGAAAGCTAGCCTAGTAATTAGCTATAAACTTATAAAACCATGAATCTAAGGAAAAGGGAAAATGAAAATTTTAGTGTGCTTTTAGTAAAGAATATAGTAAGAAAAATAGTGCCATTGGAGTGGTGTAATACATGTGATGTAGAGATAATTATATTACAAGACACAAGATTTTTAGCAAATAAAGAAAGATTTCAAACTGAGAAATTATGGGAAGGAAAGATTTATTTATTTATTATTTTACATTTGTTTACCGGGATAGTCTGACTGGACACATGTCCTTTTTCAGTGGAGGCCTGGGGAGAAAAGCTACACATAGAAAAAATACAGAAGAAATAGTGATACAATACACAAGTAATAATAATACAAAAAATATAATGTAGGGTAAAATTAAACAAATTTAGGACAGTTCTGTTTAAACACAACTGTAGGTATTCTCTCACAAATAGTATTCAAACAAATAGGACTTCAATGGCTTATTATAATTTATGATAGGAGAATGGACAAATAGTTTCCAATAGATGATCTGGAATTTAGGAAATAGATGTTCTAGAATAGCCATATTCTGTAGAAATACAGTAAAGATATTATATGTAACTTTAGCAAAATTGGAAGGATTAAGCATTGTAGATTTAAAATTGAAAGAACAGGTATATAAAATTAAGCAGCGGTTAGCATTGTTGCCTCACAGCAAGAGGTTCTCCGGTTCGATCCTCGACTGGGGTGCCTTCTGTGTGGAGTCTGCATATCTTCCCTGTGGTTGTGTGGGTTTCCTCTGGGTGTTTCCGTTTACTCCCACATCCCAAAGACATGCTGTACATGGCTTGGACACTCTAAATTGGCCCTAGGCATGACTGTGTGCATGTGTGTGCCTTCCGTGGAAGGTTGGGCACCGGGCTGGCAACTCAACACTGTAAAACTCTACTGCCAATCATGAGCAGATAGGTGATCTGCTGTGGCGACCACTAACTGGGAAAAAGCTGAAAGAAGAGGAAGATATGCCAATACTATTTGTAAAAAAATGAAAACTTGCTTCATCAGATTTTAGACTGTGGTGATAAATATGAATATTATAATATCACAAAACTTTATATTGTGATTTAAGAGACAAGCGCAAAAAGAAATGAAATTGTAAGATGTGCTATGTTAAAGCTTTGGGACAAAATTTCATGGACTTACAAAAGGGGTATGCATAGAACTGAAATAAACTATTTTGTATTATCAGAAAGTTTAATTATAGGAAAAGAGGAAGTAGCTGAAACAGGATTTTCTGATAATCTTGCAATATGGCTAGAGATAAAGGAAAGCAAGGCATGTGTAAAAATAGGCAAAGAATAAGAGTCTATATCACCACATCGAATGGTGATAAGTTCAAACGCCCTTTGTTCAAACTGAAAAGTCCAAAAGCCCTAAACCACGAAGTGACAGAACAAAGATTTTTTTCCCAGGAAAAAAAAATCGGTAGGTCATCTCGGGGCTTTGCTATTTCCTCCACTGTAGTGCAATCTCAGAGTTGGTATATTTGGTTTGGAGTTGGTATATCCACTTTGTTTTAAAGTTGTGCTTTTTTTTTTTCACGGAGCAGTGATTTTTTTCTCTGGGAAAAAAAAACGCTGTTCCGTGAGTTCACTGTTTAGGGTTTTCGGACTTTTAGGTTCGAACAAAGACTAGTCGAACTTATTACCATTCGATGTGGTGATATAGACCCAAGGAATAAAAAGGATTAATGAGAAAGCATGGAATGAAGAAGAAAAAAGATTAGTAATACAATTATGGAAAGATCGTATTACTATGAGAACATTTTATAAACACTGGTCTGAATGGTGGATGATATTTAAGGAAAAATATGAAACTTTTTTTTACAGTGGCAATATAATGTAAGAAAAGTAGAGAAAGAAAATATAAAAGAACATTAACAATTCGTTGTAAGATTTAGAACATAATAATAGAAAGTATTTTGATAAAGAAAAAGAAATATATGAAAGAGATCAAGAAAAAAGTACAAGAATTGTTGTATAAGCAAAGATATTTTTTCCCAGGGAAATAAGAAGTATTAAGTTACTTAAGCATATTCATAAAGGGAGACAGTAGTGTAATGAGAAATAAAAATGTAAAAGAAGAAATAGAAAGAACTCAAGAAAAGATTATGAATAATGTAGTACAATATGGACAATAAATGTTTAAAGAAAAAAGAAGGTAGTGTAAAAAATGTGGAAAGTAAAAAAAGGTTAACAAAAAGAGAGTAAAGAGTTGGAAAGGAGATTTCTTTAAATGAGCTAGATAAAGTATTAGGACAAATAAATGCAGATTTGGCTACAGGACTAGATGGAATAGGGTATGAAATGTACAAAAATAAATGGCTAAATGAAAGTTTTATGTATAATGAATTATGTGGTGGCATACTTAAATTCATATGGAAGAAAGAAGATAGAAGACAATTAAAAAAACAGAGACCAATAGTACTGAATAAAAATGGCTATACGAGTTTTATAAAATGAATACAAAAGAGTTTTGAAACTAAAATGGAAAATATTATGGAAGATAGTATATATAGTATAAAGAGGAAGGTTTGTCAAAAATTATTAATGATAAAGAAATTGTGGATGATGTTATGAATAGAAAAAAAACAAAAACTATTATAGGAGACCTTGGCTAGAGATACAGTTGTACATGAAATCTTAGGGGTAATAATGACAGAATATAATATAATTGAGAAATTTAGGAAATTATGTATGCCAGCGTATAGTAATAATAAAGTAAAAATGCTTGTAAATGACTGGTTAAGCAAAGAGGTTCATGTGAAAAGTGGTGTAAGACATGGATGTCCAATGCATTGCATAACCTTTGCATTAGTTATGAATGTGATAGTATGTGAAATAAATTGCAAAATGAAGGAGGCAGAGTATATAACACCTGAAGGGTTAAGAATTCCACTCATGTTAACATATGTAGATGACATTATAATAATGGCAAAAACAAATTTTGGATAAAAGAAGTAATAATTTGCACAAATGAATGTCAAAGGTGATAGGGATACATACATACATACATACATACATATGGACAGACATACAAATATTGCAAGCATGGGCATTAATGCCCTTCTAGCTTGCCAATATACCAAAACACTTGTTCCCATAATAAGTATACAGGCTGTTCTTAAAAATATCTAAACTAGTGCTTGCTTTAATGTTATTTTGTAGTCTGTTCCATGCATCAGCTACTCCATCAGAGAACCAATTAGTACACTTCTCATTCCTATAGAATCTCCTACATAGGTTGTCTAATGATGTTCTAGTACTTTGTGTTAACCCAAAACATTCCCAGAGGTAGTTGTCACTAAATGCCCTATATATCTAAATAAGATCTCCTCTTAGATATCTATAAGAGACACTGTACAAGTTCAGATATTTTAGTCTTTCATAATAACCTAAATGTTCACATCCATGGATACTCTTGGTATATTTCCATTGTTCTCTCTCCAGTTTACTCATGCTTGTTTTCTTATAGGGTTTCCATATTGTTATTCCATACTCAAGTTTGGGTCTAATGTAACTAACAAATAAGGACTTCATTATTTTTGATTTCCTAGACTTTGTAAATCTTTTTATGCACCCTATACTTCTATAACTATTATTAACCAATTGGTTGATATGATTAGAAAAATTCATAGCTGAATCTACCCATATACCCAAGTCCTTAAATGAGTCTACAGCTTCAGTCACTGTGTGCCATATTAAATATTCATCTTTCAGTTTATGCCTACCAAATCTCATATGCTTAGTTGTTGATGAATTTATCAGCATATTATTCTCCTGTGCCCAAATGGTCAATTTAGTCAAGTTATTTTGCAGACATGCCTTATCTGTAATGCATACAGTGGCAGCTGGTGACTTCAAATCAAAGGGGGGCTGCAGGAGACAGCTGAATGGGTGGGGTCAAGGGGAAGGGGTGTGGCCAACCAGAAAGGGGAGGAGCTATGCTCAAAACTACAAAAACTAACTTTAATTAAATACGCTGCCCTGGGTGGCAAACCATCATTATGAGAGTCCAATCAAGACACAAATAAGTTTAGAAGAATAAAAATATTTCAATGCATTGGCTGCATGACAGCTTACTTAATATTTAGATGGAAACAAAAGGTTGTGAGGCATGAAAAAATAAATTACTTTTTAAATACATTACTGGAATGCCAGTCAAAATCAAGTACAAGCAAAACCAGAAGCACTCAACTCAAACCACTTCTCCTTGCACTGCAGTTCTAATTATAATTTATATTCAGCTTTATTAAAGTTCCAAGTAACATGCTGAAAGTAGAAATCTCTGTGATGCCCCCACTTGTAAAAATGTTTCTTATCCAAAAAAGACCTGCTGCCTGGCAACTATCTACTTGTTTCATGGGAAAAACATGTAAGTAAAAAATGAAAAGCAAACAAGAAACAAGCTCAAGATACATTGCTTAAAGGATTACTGTACAGGTTATGGACCACACATGACTGGCATTCTGTTTAGTTTACGGGTAAAGTCTGTAGAGATGACTGGAAGTCTCCAACAAGTGTAACGAGCTTTTTAAAATAATGGAATCCTGTCCTTTAATACCCAAGGCTTATACATTATCTAGTCAAGTATTCTCTGCATGGCAACAACAGAAAGGCTTTCAATGTTGGCAATTCTTTAACAGTATGCTTATTAAAGCTTATTTGCATCTTACGATCTCAGACAAGCTTACATTATGATCATTAAAGCATTGCTACTTAAACACAGAGCAACAGGCACTTTGAGTAATAAGCATAAATCAACAGTACAAAAATATGACAGAAACCAGACCTTTCTGCAAAATCAAGGACAGATGAAAAGCCACTGTAGTACTTGTGTCTACCTTGGATGGGGGGGGGGGGCACACTGCACATTTACACTGCATAACTACTCCTTGCCTTGCTTGGACACATCCAGAGGGTGGAGTGGGGTGCAACAAGTATGTCACAGTTTGAAATGTTTCTGGCTGACTGTGATGGCCCTGACATGTGTCATACCTCTCAACCTCAGAGCAAGAAATCTGGACAAAGCCATACAAAGAAATGGGACAAAGGCCCAAAAATAAGGACAATTTTTAAAATATTGCTCTTATAACCTTAGAAAGCAAATAGAGGTCTTGCATTAGTATGAATTTTCTGAATGGTATGAAATCTGAAACTCAAATGTCTGTCATTATTTTCTAACTTCAGTCTTTAATTATTTGTCACTAATTTGCCAAAAAAAAAACACAATTTTATGAAAAATGGACCAACAAATGTGATGTAAAAATACAAAATAGCAACACAATACAGCTGGGAACCTGCCAAAGAAGGGACACTTTAATATTAGTACTGCTAACTTGAGCAGCTGACAAAATAAAATAATCTACATGCATTTCTGAAATAAAAGTAATCTGATTATTACAGTTATTTCTTAATTATAAACCCTCCATGTTTTCTTTCAAAATTGCTATTTTGCGGAGGGATCATTAGGGGAAGAGCAACATTTTGAGTCAAAATCAGGGACAGTTCAGAGGTTTGGCTATGCCTAATTCTATAAAGCAATTTATTTGCATGTACCTCTCAACCTGTTAATGCAATAAATCTGGACAAGGCCAGATATATTGGGGGGAACATATAAACAGTACTAAAAATTGCTCTTGTATAAACTGGGACATAAATCTGGACAGGGCCAAATATATTGGGGGGAACATATAAACAGTACTAAAAAATGCTCTTCTATAAACTGGGACAGTAGATAGAACAGGTCTTACTTTAGCATGGATTTTTCTGAAGGTTATGAAGTCTGAAACTAGGTGTGTCATTATTTAGTGACTTAATTCCTAAATGATTTGCCAGAAAACCACAAATTTTTATGAGGAACAAATCAAAAATAAGAAGCAAAAAATCTATTCATTCTTTGAAAATCTGGACAGTTGGGAGGTATGGTTCAGCTGGGGCTGTCTAAGTTTGCCGCCCTTCCCCCTCACAAAACCCTGGTCGAATGGAGCCTCCCTGCAGCCATTCCAATGATCCATTACTTTGCTATTTCACTCCATTTACCATAAACACTAATGTGCATACTGATTTACTTCTATGATGATTTGAACTTCATTTGAAAGTTAAGACATCTGCTAAACAAACTTGGCATTAAACCTTCTCTGCCCTTGAAACTCACATTCACTGAACCAACATTAAAATCCACATTCAAAGAAAATGCATTTTACTCGTGGCAGATAAAAATTAATTCTGGGCTGTTTTCAAATCATAGGCCCCTTGCATATGAGACACGTGTGTTCTTTGATACACCTTCCTATTGCTTTGAACATTTTTCCAGTAAACAATGAAACAAAACTGTCCAATTCAGAACATTTCCATCATAAAAGTCTACTCAATCTTCTACAGTCCACTATTATCAGTAAATATGCACAATTCTACAGTCCACCTTTATCAGTAAATATGCACAATCTCTGAAGTAGTAAAAAAGTCATCTAAATAATTCCACATTTTACAGACAAGGTCCCTGTGCAAAACAGTCAAGAGCAACATACCACTACGCCAAATCAGCTGTTTTGTGAACGAGAGGAAGACTGAAACTTAAATGGCTATCATTTAATTAATTCAATTCTCACCATAGCTGTCAACCTCTTAGCACAAAACACCTGGACAAACCCAGTAATGAGGGAATGCAGCCCTCAAACATTCAGTGAATTCAGTTCTTGCCATAGCTGTCAACCTTAGCACAAAAAACCTGGACAAAGCCACTAACAGGGTATTACAGTCCCAAAAATAAGGAAACATTTCAAATAGTCACCTTATAAACTTAAAATTGCTATAATAAAGGTTGTGTTACAATATATTTATTGCTAGAATAAAAAGTTGTAAGCATATTCATAAAGGGAGACAGTAGTGTAATGAGAAATAAAATGTAAAAGAAGAAATAGAAAGAACTCAAGAAAAGATTATGAATAATGTAGTACAATATGGACAATAAATGTTTAAAGAAAAAAGAAGGTAGTGTAAAAAATGTGGAAAGTAATAAAGTTAACAGAAAAAAGAGAATAAAGAGTTGGAAATGAGATTCTTTAAATGAGCTAGATAAAGTATTAGGACAAATAAATGCAGATTTGGCTACAGGACTAGATGGAATAGGGTATGAAATGTACAAAAATAAATGGCTAAATGAAAGTTTTATGTATAATGAATTATGTGGTGGCATACTTAAATTCATATGGAAGAAAGAATATAGAAGACAATTAAAAAAACAGAGACCAAAAGTACTGAATAAAAATGGCTATACGAGTTTTATAAAATGAATACAAAAGAGTTTTGAAACTAAAATGGAAAATATTATGGAAGATAGTATATATAGTATAAAGAGGAAGGTTTGTCAAGAATTATTAATGATAAAGAAATTGTGGATGATATTATGAATAGAAAAAAAACAAAAACTATTATAGGAGACCTTGGCTAGAGATACAGTTGTACATGAAATCTTAGGGGTAATAATGACAGAATATAATATAATTGAGAAATTTAGGAAATTATGTATGCCAGCGTATAGTAATAATAAAGTAAAAATGCTTGTAAATGACTGGTTAAGCAAAGAGGTTCATGTGAAAAGTGGTGTAAGACATGGATGTCCAATGCATTGCATAACCTTTGCATTAGTTATGAATGTGATAGTATGTGAAATAAATTGCAAAATGAAGGAGGCAGAGTATATAACACCTGAAGGGTTAAGAATTCCACTCATGTTAACATATGTAGATGACATTATAATAATGGCAAAAACAAATTTTGGATAAAAGAAGTAATAATTTGCACAAATGAATGTCAAAGGTGATAGGGATACATACATACATACATACATACATATGGACAGACATACAAATATTGCAAGCATGGGCATTAATGCCCTTCTAGCTTGCCAATATACCAAAACACTTGTTCCCATAATAAGTATACAGGCTGTTCTTAAAAATATCTAAACTAGTGCTTGCTTTAATGTTATTTTGTAGTCTGTTCCATGCATCAGCTACTCCATCAGAGAACCAATTAGTACACTTCTCATTCCTATAGAATCTCCTACATAGGTTGTCTAATGATGTTCTAGTACTTTGTGTTAACCCAAAACATTCCCAGAGGTAGTTGTCACTAAATGCCCTATATATCTAAATAAGATCTCCTCTTAGATATCTATAAGAGACACTGTACAAGTTCAGATATTTTAGTCTTTCATAATAACCTAAATGTTCACATCCATGGATACTCTTGGTATATTTCCATTGTTCTCTCTCCAGTTTACTCATGCTTGTTTTCTTATAGGGTTTCCATATTGTTATTCCATACTCAAGTTTGGGTCTAATGTAACTAACAAATAAGGACTTCATTATTTTTGATTTCCTAGACTTTGTAAATCTTTTTATGCACCCTATACTTCTATAACTATTATTAACCAATTGGTTGATATGATTAGAAAAATTCATAGCTGAATCTACCCATATACCCAAGTCCTTAAATGAGTCTACAGCTTCAGTCACTGTGTGCCATATTAAATATTCATCTTTCAGTTTATGCCTACCAAATCTCATATGCTTAGTTGTTGATGAATTTATCAGCATATTATTCTCCTGTGCCCAAATGGTCAATTTAGTCAAGTTATTTTGCAGACATGCCTTATCTGTAATGCATTATGCATATAATCAATTTACCCAGTTTCAGGTCATCTGCATATATGTAGACTGTAGAACACCTCAGATGAAAAAGTTAGGTCTGAAAGATACAATCTAAACAAGTAAGGACCTAGGAAAGGGCCCTGTGGGACACCCTGACTGTAACCAAGGATTTTGCCTGTCCAGTAGCTGTATGATACTTGCCATATCCTATTTATAAGCCATGCAGCTATCCATCTTATCAAGAGTACATCAATACCTACTTGTATTAATTTATTGATCAGTCTTATGTGTATGACCCTGTCGAATGCTAAAGTTAAAGCTATATAAATGACATCACAGCATAATTTTTCATTCATAGCTGTTATTATATTATTATAGAACATCATGTTACAGGTGGTAATATATCTGTTTTCAACATATGGATGCTGATATATGGTTTCAAGTCCCAACCTATCCAGCTCTGACAATAACTTATCCAATATTACTTTCTCCATTATTTTTCCACAACGTGAAAGTAGACTTAAGGATCTATATGACTCTGGGTTTGTCCTTCTCCCCTTTAGCTTAAAAACAGGTTTAATACGTGCACGTCTCCAATCTTGAGGAATCTCCCTATATTTATATGACCTAGTGAATAGTACTGTAAGCTCTTGCTGAAGTGTTCTCAGATCATTGTTACTAATTCCGTCTCCTCCCTATGCTTTGTTTGGATCCAGTTTGCACAGTTCTTTTTCAATATAATCTAATTTTATTGCAGAGTCTGGGTTACCTGGATGTCACTAGGACAAGTTAACACCCCTTTTGTGGAGCCAAACTGTTTTGCATAAGATTTTGTAAATATATTTATAATCTGTTGTGCCTGAGAATAAATTTTAGAATCTGCACACAGTTTATCAATTTGTGTGCCTTTACTCTTTCCACATCTTATGTGTCTATAAAATGATTTCCTGTTATGCTCATATCTTTATATAAATTTTCTTCAAATTTTTCTTGATCTTGTCTCACACTATGCTTAATCCGTTTGTCCAGCTTGTTTATTTCAATTTTCAAAGTTGTAGTTCAACATCTCTTCCATTTCTTATACTTTTCGTCTCTCACTTAGTCAGATATCTTGTTCTTATGGAAATATATCCACCTGATGTGGCATGCCTAGATCCTGATGTTAAACATTTTTTTGATTTTTTGCACTCAAACAATTTCTCTTTCATATCTTTCCACATTCTACCTGCAGTTTTTCCACTGGACCTCACTCCAGTTGGTATTACATAGTGACTGTTTTGCTTCCGTATAATCTGTAATTAACCTTCTGTTCAGTGGCTTATATTTCAATTTGGCAGAATTATCTAGCAACAAATTAACCTTTATAATCCCATGATCACTGCACATCGATGGTGGTAAATCCTGACTTGAAGTTACAATAATGTCTTTGGGAACACAAACAATATCTAGTATGTTCCATCCTCTGGTAGGTTTTTTACAATCTGAAGCAATTGTTCCTGAATATACACTTTGAATAATTTCCTTACTAATATTGTAGAATCAATATTATTCTAGTCTGTTTCTGGTAAATTTAAGTCCCCAGCTAATATTATTCTTCCCTCCAGTGTTTCATGCAAGAAATGTATGAATTCCTCTATTTCATCTGCACTTGACTTTGGTGGTCTATACACTCCAACAATTGTTACATATTCCAGGGTTGTGTTTATCATCACAGTTACACAGTCTATAGTGTCGGTGTTATCACTGAATATGTAATAATCACAGGTCTCATATCTATCTTTAATCCCTATCATAACACCTCCACCTGATTTTTTATTAGAATGTCTGTTACAGTAAAAACATTTATACCCTATATTATATCTAGGTATGGCATTAAATAAAGAGAAAAGTAAAGGTTTAGGTAATGTAGTAAAGATAGGGGTATATATTTTACAATGAATTAAATTTCTGCTTTGGGTATAAAATTTGGGAATAAAGATGTAAGTAGAATTCAATAGGAAAAACGAGAAGAAATAAAACAAACCTCAGGGGGATACAATAAACCTTACACAGTAACAACAAAATTCAGATTCAGTAAGCAATGTGTACAGATGTGCATCCCTGTGCCAACAAGGTAAACAGTGTGGCATCTAATTACAACATAAGCAGTTGAACTGCATGCTAATCAACCAATCCAACACACTGGAGCTGTTCAACAAGTTATAAAGCATCCAAGTAGACTCTATGCTGGTTTTTCCTGCAATTTCCAAAATGTTTGGAATACAGATATGGAAAGAAGTCTACGCAGACAAAATGTTAGGGGCTGCTTCTGCTTCAATTCATTTGTATGTCCCCCAGATTGAACCCAGTGCTACTGCTGCTGCTAATAGGCTTAGGCCAAGAAGAAAAAAACTGTTTAGGCCCTGTTTAACTTTTCACAACCTACACAAAGTGGAAATTGTAGAGTGTTACACGGTGGACAGGGACACACTACATGAACTCTGGGACCTCTGCTGTCCTCAACCCAGAGCCAGAGCCAACTGACGGAGAATCCATCCCAGTAGAGACAAAGGTATGTGTGGCCCTTAGAGTCTTAGCTACAGGTACCTTTCAGAGACCAACAGGGGGCATGCTAAGGATGGCACAGGCATCAGCATCCAGGATTCTCCACCAATTCCTGAATTCTATGCTACAACATGCCAGTAACCACATACATTTTCTCTGTAGTTCTGATAAGATGGCCAGAAATAAGCAGGAGTTCTACCATGTAGCACACTACCCTAAAGTACTGGGTGCCATAAATTGCACACATATAGAAATGAAGGCACCACCCAGGAAACTGGGTAGGCTCTACATAAACAGAAAGGGCTACCACTCTATCAACTGCCGAGTCATGTGTAATGCCAAGAGAATCATTTTGAACGTGTGTGCTGGAAACCCTGGCAGTTACCATGACTCATATCTGGCACAGCTCTCAACTGTACCAGATGTTTGCTATGGGGTATATCCCATAGGGACATATGCTAGGGAATGTAGGCTATGCACTGAAACCATGGCTGATGATACCCATCAGAAATGCACACACACACACACACACACACACACACACACACACACACACACACACACACACACACACACACAGAAAAATGCCATAATGAGACACACACTGAAACCAGAAAAATAATAGTGCATGTGTTTGGGCTGCTGAAGTCACAATTCTAGTGCCCAGATACATCTTGGGAGCCCTGCAGTACAATCCATAGACATGTACAGAAATATTCACAGTATGTGCCATGCTACACAACATAATCCTAAGGAAACAGCTTCAGCAGGATTAGCAAGGGGAAGGAGCACACATCCTACTATCAGTGCTAAGGTCACCACAACCATAGGCAGATGAGGAGTCAGAGGGGGAACCACCATCTGTTGTGGGTGTAGGCAGATGTAGGTGTACTCAGTATGACCTTACATTGGCTAAGAGACAATGCATAGCACACTCACTCACCACCTAATGGCCTAAAACCTTCCTCCTACTCACATACATCTAGTAACATTGATACTAGGCAACTCACACAGCTTTTACCTCCCCATGTATTGGCTGTGTACTGCTTGCATCAGACAGAGTAAGCCCTGAACTAAAACTGTGGCAACTGCTGCATTTACAAGGTAAATCCAGAACTTGGAGTGTATTGTTTAATAATATGAATGTGTGGCATATCCTAGTATTTCATTACTTGATCCAGAAAACAAATAAAAGGTGGGAGATTTGTACATAAATTGCCTTAACATGTGGCAGCAGAGACCTATTTGACTTACATGTGTCCTTTACTAAGTAGTAGGCCTCAAGCATCAAAGATTCACTCAGTCATACCTCTCAAAACTACTGCTGGTCACTGCATGCACTCAGTTTAGCACCATACATTTGTACTGGAAAACCATTAAAGACAGAAGTTACAAAATAATGAAACACATTGCAGTTTCTGGTTTCACAACCCTCACAAGATCATCAGCAGCAGCAGCAGCAGCCCCCTTTTTCCCATTTTTTTTTCTACATGGGGTCAGGGTATCATGTTAACTGTTGCCAGCTCTCTCGATTCAGTGCCACACTCCTGCCTTCTTCAACACTCATGCCTGACTGTCGCAGATGTTCTTTCACACAATCCATCCACCTCTTTGCTGGATGTCCTCATTTCATCTTACCTTCTTCCTGTCTGTCCCAAATCTTCCTCACCAGAATGTCTTCTGCTTTTCCACACATGTCCCCAAACCACCGTAGTCTGTTCCCTTTGATCTTTTTCTGCAATTGGAGCTACTTTGGCTTCTGCTCTTATGTCCTCATTTCTTCGTCTGTCCCACAGTGTGCATCCTATCATCTTTCTCAGGCACTTCATTTCCATCACCTCTAGGTTCTTCAACTGTTCTGCCTTTACTGCCCAGGTTTCTCTACCATACAGTAGTACTGGTCGCACCACTCTTGTACACCTTACTTTTCAGCTTCTTTGGCATTCTTCTGTCATAGACTACACCTGACAATCAATGCCATTTGTCTGCAGCCCCTCTGATGCTAGCTTTGACCTCTTCATTCAGACTACTCTTCTCCTCAACTACTCCTCCCAGATACTTGAAGCTGTTTACCAATTCCACTATCTTCCCTTCTATCTCTGTTCTCAGCTTCTTCTGATTTCCACAATTTGCTGCCATTACCACTGTCTTATCTGTGCTTAGTTTCATCCCACGTGCCTTCAGATTTGCATTCCATTCTCCTATCCTTTGCTGAAGTTCTACCTCGGAGATTGTCTGTACTGCCACATCATCTGC
This sequence comes from Protopterus annectens, assembly GCF_019279795.1. Lineage (NCBI taxonomy): Eukaryota > Metazoa > Chordata > Ceratodontiformes > Protopteridae > Protopterus > Protopterus annectens. The sequence goes on from NC_056731.1 coordinate 1,416,636,631, forward strand.
ATACAGTAGCTTTGTTGATCCGTCCCCTCCAACCTGTTTGCTAACATAGTCCATCACCAGTATAAACAGCAGTGGGCTCAGAGCTAACACTGATGTACACCCACACCCACTGGGACCCGCTCTGTGAGGCTAAACACCGTCTGTATTTGAGTCATTGGGTCCTTGTACATAGCCTGCATTAAATCTACCAAAGTTTCTGGGACTTCAAACCACCACAGTACTGCCTGGATCAGCTTTCTTGGGACCTTGTCATACACTTTCTCCAAATCTATGAATGCCCAATTGGACTCTCTCCTCATCTCTAGCTTCTTCTCAAGTATCTGTCTCAATGCAAACATTGGGTCAGTTGTGCTGCATCCTGATCTGAATCCAAACTGCTCATATCCCATCTTACATTCTACTCCTCTGCATATCTCTTTATCAATCACCCTCTCCAGAACTTTCTTGCAATGTGATAGGAGTTTGATGCCTCTGTACTGCCCACAGTTGTGGATGTCCCTTTTTCTTCTTGTACACTGACATGAGTATGGTTATTCTCCAGTCATCTGGGATTCTGGGATATGCCTTTCTCTCCACACTGCTATTAGTAACCTCAGGAGCCATTTCTCTCCTATCTCACCCAGCATCTTTATCATATCTGCTGTGACCTCATCTGAGCCTGTTGCTTTCCCTGACTTCATCTTCCTTAGTGCTGTTCTTACTTCTTCTAGGGTGAGCTCCTCTTCTTCTCTCATTGTAGGCTGTCTCTGTGGCAGTGCAGCTTCTGTGGGGTTTTCTTCATTCAGAAGCTGCTGGAAATACTCCTTTCATCTGCCTTTGATGTCCTCTGGGCTGGTGAGTAGGTTGTTACTGGCATCCCTTATGAATGGTGTCTGACTATCTTCTTTATCTTTCTGTCTTTGCCTTGCAACCTGATATAGTTTATTTGTGCCTCTTACTGAGTCACTTTCCAGAAGTTGGTACAGTGCCTTGCCCTATTCTTTGCTATTGCAACTTCTTTCTTAGCTTTTTTGTTAGCCAACCAGTAGTCCTTCCTAGCCTGGTCAGTCTTTTCTGTCTCCCACTTCTTCCTGCACACCTTTTTACTTTTAATGACTTCCTGGACTTCTGCATTCCACCACCAACTTTCCTTATGTACCTTATTTCCATACCTGGCTCAGCCACATATCTTTTCTGTAGTCCTAACACATGTTGTTTTCAGGCACTGCCATTCTTCTTCAACTCCACCTATTCCCTCCTCTTCTTGGGGTGCTAGAGCCCTGAGAAATTCCTTGAACTGTTGTACTTTCTCTCCAGTCAAATTCCAGGTCTTCAGCCTGGTCTCTGTTGACCAGAGAGCCTTCTCTGACCATTGCTTGCAGCTGATTGTGGCAACTAGTGGTTTATGCTGTGGGACGAATGTTTCACTGGGGATGACTTTGCAATCATGGATTCTGCCCCAGTGCCTTTTCCTTACTAGGAGAAAGTCTACCTGAGTTGCATGTTGACTACTCTTGTATGTGATCTTGTGACTGTATCTCTTTCTGAACCATGTGTTGGCTACTATCAAGCCATTTGCCAGACAGAAGTCTAGAATGGCTTCTCCTTCTTTATTCTTGTTTCCCCACCCATGTGGACCCAGACAGTCCTCATATCCTGTTCTCTCTGTCCTGATATGTGCATTCAAGTCACCCATTATCAATACCAATTCATGTTGTCCTGCTTTATCTAGTAGGTCCTGCAACTGCAGTCTGAATGCACTCATTTCCTCACTATCACAACCCTGCTGTGGAGCATAGGCTGAGATTATGAATACTGCCCTATCATTACACTGGAGTCTGCCATGTGTCTGTCATTAATTCTGATTATATCCCTTACTGCCTTCTGAAGCCTCTCTCTCACCACAATTCCTACACAACCCTCACAAGATCATTCACTATAAAGTTGGGACATTTTGATGCTATCAACTGTTTAACTGTCCAAGGCCAATATAAGTCAAAAGTGAAATTACCAGTTCAACACCACAAATGCAGGCATACTCGCACTAAGTTAGCTATGCACCCTGAGCATCAAACACAAAATATATGTATCCCTGAATCCAAAAGACAGAAAACAAGGATATGGCACAGTTATCATCACTTGCACAGGGTATTGTGTGTGTGTGTGTGTGTGTGTGTGTGTGTGTGTGTGTGTGTGTGTGTGTGTGTGTGTGTGTGTGTGTGTGTGAGGGGGGGGGGGGGCAGGAAGCCTAGGCTGACCCAAAAGGTCAGCGAATGTGTGTGTGAGTAAGAAAGAGAAGCAGGCAGACATTTGAATAAACCAAAAAATGGCCAGTGAGATAAAATAAGTAAATGTTGCGTGTGTCTGTAGGGGTCCTCATGTGAAATTGGTGTGTGAGTGTCTGCATAAACATAGTCAAACTCTGTGCTGGCTCTATGTCTTGATATGTCAGACAGGTGCAAGCCATGCATGGTAGAGGTGGCAGTTCATTGTTGTTATCCCCGACCACAAGAACTGGCTCTGCCGGGAGTTGCACTGGCATGTCCATGCCCATAGTCAGATCCACTGCTGCTACCTGAACATGACTGACATCTGCTGGATGAGCTCCCTTCATGGGGACACCCAGGACTATGACCCCATGGCCTGAAATATCTGGGTATGGACATTAACCTCACTGATGGAGCAGTGGAAGTACTGCCACTATGGAAGCATGACTGGGAATGGCCACATTGCCTGACAGCAGATGATGTAGCTGACCTTCAGCCATGAGAACACTGTTCCCCTCCCAGCAGATGTTCCATCACAGATAATGCTTGTTCCATGACATACATCCCTCGATCCATCACAGACACCCATTGCTCCAAAGTATCATTCATCCAATCCATTGAATCAGCAGCATGGTAGAGGCAGTCACGCATTTCATACTGTGCCACCTCTACAACCCTGAGCATTTATCTGTAGCACCTATGGGAATGTGCCAGTGCCTCCATGACAGCCCTAAACATATGTTGAGTGGCACAGGAAAAGACAACTGCACCAGGTGGAGGAGGAACAGTAGGCCCCCTCCAAGCACTCCTAGGAACCCTCCTGTATGGTACCTCACCCACAGTTTGGCAACACCAGAGTCAAAAGGCACTAAAGCTACAGTAGCCACATTTCCCTGATCAATGGCTTTGCCCTCCTCCTGTCCAATATCTGAGAGCTCACTGAAATTGATAGGCGTAGGCCTACTGGCTGCATCTGATGGAATTGCAGGTGATGGCTGCATGCCAACATCACTGTCATATTCAACCTCTGCACCCCCTGACTGTGCCTCAGTTTGGCCACCATCATCATCAGAGTTTACTGATAAACTGACATCAGGTGGCAGAGGGCTCACACTCCCACTGTCATGATCACCTGAGATAAAAAGCAACAAACACAGGAAAAAATGAATACCTGCACTACTATAGTCCGATATATGCTAACAAAGTAGAAATGCTGCCACTATTACAGACAGTTCAGCAATACACACAACAAACCTTACATCAACAGCACACACTAAAATATTTCTTTAAATTGCTCAGCAGTACTGACATAAAAAATTTTGGTTTACCATCTGCAGATGAGATAATCCTCTGCAGTACAGACAGTCCTGGAAGAAGTTAAGCAAGAGGTAATGGCAACATCATCACAATTAACAGTAACACAGGGGAGTAATAATTTTGCCCATTTATATGTCCACTAATTATACTTTCAACAAGAACGTGGCTGATTACTACAACCTAAAAAAAAGACATGTGACACAGAAAAAACATATTGATTTCAATTGTTTTACTATACAACAGTATTCAACTGTTAAAATAACAAAGCCTACCTAGAAGTTCCTCCTGGGATGTGCTTTCTGTCGCTGAAACTGTTTTTCCAACATCCAGCACATGCTGTACTGCACTCTCCAGGGAGCTGCCTGGATCTCAGATATTGGCCAGGAACTCTTCATTGGGTGTTATTGGTGGTTCCCTAGCAGGTCCTCCCCTGGCAACCATCTGGTCATAGCCCACTGCAGCTGCTCTTCTCTGTGTAGATGTGAGAATGTCAGTGGACCTGTGGCACACCTGCTCATATGTCCTGCCGTGCCCATCTACAGCATTCAGATCATCAACTATCTGTTGCCAAATTTGCATCCTACGTGCCATATTTCCCTGTCCCCTTTCCGGCAGTAAAAAAGCACCATGTTGCCTAAAGGCATCCAGTATCACCTGATTCTCAGCATCAGTGAATGAGGGTTTCCAAGGATTGACATGCCTGGGTAGTATATTCCTAGGTGTCTTAAAAGACAACAGAAGGATAACACACATAAATAAGTATCACATACCTGCAAAATAACTGTTTCCAGATAAAGCAGAAAAGGTAGCCACACAGTATTACCCCCTGGAGAAACATACAACAGTCTACAGATGTGAAATATGAACAGCGGGCAGGATGCAAAAACAAGGAGAGTAACAAGAGAAACATATCCTTGCTTGTGCTATAACAGTAGCTCCCTCCCCACAAAAGAACAGTCTATCCTTGTTTGTGCCATAACAGTAACTCACCTTTGTCCCCCCCCAAAAAAAGAACAGGAAAATGATACATTTTGCTAACAAACCATCTTTGAAATGCTAAAAGTGCTGTCAAATGAACTGTGCCTCTAACATTTCCACATATTTATTACACCGAATTCCATTTTCATGTATCGACAATCATGTATACCTCCAAAATAGCTTGACAAACATGCCCATGCCATCAGTGCACTTCTAACTAATGCATACATATAAAAGTGTAAAAGCAGTTGCTTCAGATTTTTCTTAAATACATTTCAGAATATGCACTATGTAATTGACAACATGGAAGCATACTTTCTGTACTTCAGTACTCCTCTGTACATATATATCCTGAAGAAATAGCATATGTGCAGTCCTCCCAACATAAACAAGTCTCCTCAACATCAGTTTGCCAACCTATATGGTTGCCTTTTTATATGGTGTAGAGTCAGGGCTGTTAGCACAATGAAGATGCAAATGATGTACGTATTCATTAGAATTGCTTAATCCCAAATACTTGGATCAGTTTAGGAGATGTAAACATACTGCTGGCAGACCCTCATGTTTGGTTTAATGGATTGCAACTATGAACGATTAGTGATTGGGAGAAGGAAAACACAATAGCACTGCAGGCTGCCTTACTTCCACTGGGTGTGTTAGGTCACATCTGCGAAATATTAGATGTAAGGTTAGAAATGTAAGTAAGCAGCACACAATTCACAGCTTGTGTTCATTAAAATCCAGCCTGCCCTTCATTTGTTGGCAACTGCATATGATATTATTTCCACTTAATATCCTCACACATTTCAAGGCCGATGATATATAATGGCTTATGCACTGTATCTCTCAGATTATTTGTCAGATAAAGGAAGAATGGTTAACAAACACAGAAATGTAAGACAGAGACGTATATTTCCAAGCAATACTCATGATGGGTTGTGTGATCCCTACGTGTGCTGCATCCAAAAATAATAAATGTACAAATATCACTTGTATGGTTTGATATCACTGAAGATGCTGTTGCAGCTGGTTGTGTGCATATTGAGTTTAGTTCTTTGCCGCAAAGCTGTTTTTTGTGGCAAAGAGGGATAAGGCACCCATCGTGTTCTGAAGGTGCTCTGAAGTAAGAGTTTAAATCCAGATCTGTGTAGACATATCTGATGTGAGCCATCATTTTCTTGTGTATATCTCCTACACTGATTTTCCTCATTTCAACTATTTGCCCATTTTTTCATTTTCTCCTTTTCTGTCTTTGTTTCTCTATTTTTTTTGGGGGGGGGGGGGAGCAGTGTTTGCACAATGCTGCTCTTAGCACAATCATGGGAGTGGAGGAAATTAATGTGAGGTTTGGCTGTGCTTATTCTGTTTGCATGAAGCGTGGCAGTGAGCAAACTGGAAAACTGGGCAAGCCAGGAAGCAGACAGGACCCAGAGCCAAAAATAGAAACCAGATGCATTCAATTAATGCTATTGGGCATTGCTCAAACCCACTAAGTGGTGCTGTGTGGCAGTTACCCATGAGACCTTAAGAATGTTTAGTAAAATAGGGAATGTCATGTAACTAGTCCTGTGGCAGCAGATATAAGTGTATAACTGGAGTATAGATGGTTCTGGGTTATAGTATGGGGTGTGCAACCATTTTTTTCACTGTTGTGACATTACAATCTGTAGCAATGAAATGAAAGATAGACAAGTGTTATTTAAACCTTTTTGTGGCAACAGATGTAAGTGTAGGCCTGCCATACACATGGTCCTAGGTTCAAATATAGGATATTCCATAAACTTTTACTGTTGTTCTAATTCCCACTCTAGTCACTGTCACATATAACACTTGAGATAGTGGAGCTGATATTAATTATATGTATGAGAGCTCATACAGTAGTAATGTGTCAGTTATTTATGTATTTATCTATGTATTATCAAATTTATTATCAGATGCATGACTATGAGTATACTGTGTACTATATTCCTGTAAATATAACTCTGCTGTCTAGACTGGCATGGCCTTCACATTTGCTTAACACACATACACAACTGCCTGTAAATCCAATAACCTTGGAATTTTAATTGCAATTATGTAATGCCTCAGTGCTGCTCTCCCCTTAAGATCACGTGAATGCATTGCTCAGGGGTGTGCACTGCCAAGCAGTGTGTTTACGCAATGGTAAGCTGAGCACAACAGTTTCAAATAGTGTGTGCACTCCAGTAAACATGATAACTGGAACTGGTGGGAAAGCATTAGTCTCCATTTCTCTAGATCCTTGGCAGACATTTGTGGGAAGGTGCCAGGTTTAGAGCACAGAGTTGCAATGTCCAGAAGTCCAAGATTTTTATTGAACTCCTACTTAAGAACCACAGCCAAAGGCTTCTGCAGTAGAAGTGTTCTGGCTCCCAGTATAAGTCTGAGGCTTGGGAAAGTTTAGCCAAGGCTGTATCCAGTGCCACTGGTATCCCACACACTAGAGAGCATCATTGTAATGACTCATGGAGGAGGAAGAGGTATACACGCAAACACTGGCTTGATGACTTTAGGATTGAGGACATCCCACACCTGTGTAAGTATCCTCTACAGAGGATACTTGTAAGACTTAGAAAGCTGAATATAGGCAAGACTGGTATTCATAATGGTCTTCTATTCTGTTCTTTTTTTTCCATAGCTGCCAGTGACTGTGAGTACAATGCCCTAATCCATGTGCCTACATTGGTGAGGATGAGAGAAGCATGTGGTATGTATGCAACAGAAGAGTAGCTTTTTGGTATTTTATAGAGCTGTATCAAATTGAGCATTCATATCTCAACTGTAAAAGCATGTATGCATGCATTAGTCTGTAGCACAAACGAAGAGTACAATATTGGTGCTCAGATACCGCACTTCCCAGCTATACAGTATTGTTAAATCTTCAATAATATTTAAATTAAAGTAAAACCTCTATACCACTGGCACAAATGCCCTGCTGCAAACTGTAATCTGTTTAATTGGAACACACATATGTGCAATATATTCACATGTCATTAATTACTTGCCGCAGTTTGTAGTATAGTGTACATCTGTTAGGAGGCGGACGTCTTAAATGTAAAAGTTAAGATAACTGAGTCAAATAACTGTATTAATGTATTATATGTCAAATATAAAGGTACTAATCTTATCTCTTTTCCCCCTCACCCCAACCCTTATCTCTCGTTTTTTATTATATTTTTATTTTATTTCATATTATTTATAAAAAAATATTTTTGTGTAATTTTTATTTTATTTTATGGATATTTTTTATATTATTTTTGTTATTTTATTTTATTGTAAAAATATTTATTTATTTTTTTATTTTTTTTATTTTTTATGTCATCAAAATGGGGCCATGTCATCAATGTGTACCACATCACTATATGGTCCACAGCACAGTGGGCCCACCACCTGCCCCCCCTCCACCAGATTGAGCACCGATGCCCATCATGTCTGAGTGCCAACTTGGCAGCACTGCTTCTGCTGCCCGTGCACTACATGCTCTCTTCAGGTAGTGCTGCCACTGAGTCTTGTCCAGTGGTAACCTTCTGGAACAGTGGTAGAGGTGATGATTTTATTACCTGCACCAAGTTGTCAGGGATGGTGCATAGGGTTGTACACTGCACTTTTGCTGCATGCCTATGCCAGCTGGAGAGGCTGCCTCTCCCTCATTGTGCACAATACTAGGAAGAATAGGAGGAGATGTCAAGCACTCCAGCTACTGGCTGAGTGAAGTGAAAGTGATGACAATCCAGTGGGTGAGAACTTGATTCTCACTGTTACCCAGCTTGATGAGATGACCATGAGTTCAGGATGTCCCCACCCTCACCTCAATCATAGTGTCCCCCAATCTTTTGTGTCCATCATAATCCTTGTCTCTAGTCTTGTTTGTCTTGTTGGTCTGCAATTGCTTTCTCACCTACCCAACTTACCTAACCCAGACATACCTACGTATTTGTCTCTTTCTCAAATAAAAAAATGAGCATCTGTCCCACACAAAAAAAAAATTGTTCCATAAATAGCTCTCCATTTTGCACACATCTCTTCTTGACACACTTGATTTGGTCCAGTTGGCTATACAACATGATTGTGCTGTGGTCACCCCTCTCTCTTTGGTGGTGACAACCCAAATTTAGTTAATATTTTGCACATATGTTTAGTTTACACTGTATGATTCTATCATACATTTTTCCTGCACATTCCTGTCCTGCTTTCCCTTTGTTCTTCCCCCTGCTTTATCCCCATTTCAGCACTTTCTTATCTACCTCATTTTAACACCCTTAATCTGGTCAAAAAATAGAATCACACACACTACACATAAGTTGCTGTAGAAGCAATGGATTCCTTCACTTTTTGGGCTCCATGTTTGCAGGGAGATGTGCATTGCACACCAACAGTGAGTGGCAGCAAACAGATACTGTAATCCCTGGGAAATGCTGCTTAACACCACTGTGCTATGCTAACACACAGCAACACAGCTCATATAAACAATTCATGTCATAGTATTATCACTCTGCAATAAAAAATATTTTAAAGTATTATATATAACTGTATTTCAATCCAGTACCATCTGGCTTAAAAAAGGAATGTATCAGTGCATTAACACATGCTGCCACAGTGTCAGTTAAGCAGCAGGTGTATTTCATAGGCTTAACCAGCAGGTGTATTTCATAGGCGGGCTGTCAGACTTTAACAATGTGGCTTGCATTTGTGCACTGCTTACCTACACTCAAATTTGTGCATCTCGTATGGGTAGACATTTGCTAACAATTGCACAAACCCGCTGCTGGCCTCACTACAGAAATGTACACATTATGCAGTACTACTGTTGTTTACTGTCCATTTCCTATGTATGGCATGAAATTACATGTGGAAACATTACAAACTGTGTACCCTATCTAACAATATGTCACATATTTACAATACATGCATGTGTTGCCATAACCCTCACGCAATGTAGCTTAATACTGCTATGCTATGGCAACACACAGCAACACATCTCATATAAAAAATCATGTCATAGTATTATCACTCTGTAAAAGTATTTTAAAGTATTAGATACACCTGTACTTGAATCCAGTACCATCTGACCAAAAAAAGAAATGTATCAATGCATTAACACATGCTGCCGCAGTGTCAGTTAAGCAGCAGGTGTATTTCATAGACTCAGTACTAACTGTCAGACGTTAGCAATGCGGCTTGCATTTGTGCACTGCTTACCTACACGCAAATGTGTATCTTGCATGCGTAGACATTTGCTAACCATCACACAAACCCGCTGCTTGCCAGGCTATGGAAATATACACAGACTCTCAAAGTTGAGGACTGCACCACCACCACTAACCAACTACCATTATAATACCACAAGGACCTCAATTGTCTGAAGCTATGCATTGGCAGATGGCCTGTGGTTTATGAAGTTTGCAGATGATTGGTAACTGGATGCACTAATATAGACTCCCCCAATGATGGTATCATATTACGAAAGGGGCTGCCACACAGACAAATGATTGGTGCCAACCCACAGACTGAACCTTAAAGCATACAATGGCTCATTTTCCCCTTTGGCAATGAAGTACCCCTACTAATTATGATATACATAGTACCCCTCTAAGCTCAAACACAGTGTTGAGACTTGGGAACACATGTTTACAGCAATCTACACTTTCATCACTATGTGTCCATAGTGATAAAAACACATTCTGCATTGCGCACATAATATCTATGGACATCACATCCAAGACCAGGGTGGTCATACCTCTGCTGCACTCTACCCTTATCAGACCACTAATAGACTACAATGCTCCCTTCTGTCTGTACCTCACCAGACACCTGCAGCAACTGGGGAAAACACAGGGTTGTGCCTGGAAGACTCCAGAGCCTCCAAACATGATATACATGGAAAGACTGAAATACACCTGTCACTGTACCCAGTATTATACAGGCTGATGAGAGGTGACCTATGCCTGCCCTACACAACAGTCTCAGACCCTGCCCTATTGGAAATGTTGCACATCTGCAAATAAAATGTCACAAGAATAACGTGGCCCAGGGTTTCCAACCTATCCTGTGACATAGAACATGCTGGGGAGACAGATATCTCCCCCAACAACTCACACTCTTCTGTAATAGGCTCCCATTGTGTGTGATGTAGTGCTCTGCAATGACCCTGTTGAAGTGTAACCTTGACTACTGGTTGGTTGATTGTAAAGTCATCTCTGGGGTGGCATCTATGTCCCTCATGGACATGGCCAGTTAGTGCTGGTCACAAAATTGCTCTGCTAACAATGACCATTTAACTATTCTCAAAAAAAGCACTTGTGTTTTTAGACAGCTAGGCTTTTAAACCCTGTATGGCCATTAGGCTAGTGGCCTCCTTTGAACATATGAAGCTATGAGCCTATGTAGGCCTGCCAACATTTTGTCTCCCACATGGCCTGCTACTGTTGTCTACTATAAGTTCACCTACTGTCTTGTAAAAGTTGACTTGTGCCATGGAGCTTGCTTAAAGTACTGCATTCTATAGTCTGTGTACTTATGTGTGTGTTCTATTCTCACTGCAGTCAGGCATGTGTGTGTGTGTGTGTGTGTGTGTGTGTGTGTGTGTGTGTGTGTGTGTGTGTGTGTGTGTGTGTGTGTGTGTGTGTGTGTGTGTGAGCTCTTGCTAGACATTACAGAGAGCATTTTTACACCAGCATGTGGGACACTGTTATATTGTCCTCAATAGACACTGCTGTTGTCATCAGCTACAAAGTGTTGTCTGACACACCCCAAGTCAGACTTATGCCATTGCACTTGCATAAAGTACTGAGTTCTATAGTCTGTGTACTTTGATAAGTAGGGATTCTATTCTCACTGCAATCAACTGTGTACATGTGTGTGTGTGAGCTCTTGCTTGGCATTACAGACAGCATTTTACACCAGCATGTGGGACACTGTTATATTCTCATAAACAGACACTGCTGATGTCTTCAGCTATAAAGTGTTGTCAGACACACTCCAAGTCAGACTTGTGCCATGGCACCTGCATAAAGTACTGAGTTCTGTAGTCTGTTTAGTTAGATATATAGGGGTTCGATTCTCACTGCAGTCAACAAGGTGTGTTTGTGTATGAACTCTGGCTTGACATCACAGACAGCCTTTTATACCAGCATGTGGGACACTATTATTGCCATATTCTCCTCAACAGACACTGCTGATGTCATCAGCTATATCAGATTTTTGGACATGCAGTACTCCCACCAGGGTAAGATCAGAAACTGGCCTGGAGGCCAGGCAGACATCATGTCATCTTATATCAGACAGACTACAGTGACATGACTTTAACTCTATCCATATACACCATGGCATGGTTTGAAGGCCCTGTGTTATCTTGCTGAGAAAGCCCTGTGGTCTCTTCAGCTGCTGCATGTATCTGTTGAGGTACATGCCAAACAGAGAATTGTGCTCTATTACTGTTCTGATGGCATTTGACTACAGTGATGTCATACAATCCTAAGATCTACATATGATGGAGTGGTGTATGAAGTGCACAACTTAGGCTTTCAATACCAGTGTGGACACTTTCTGGTTGAAGCTCAGACTGCTATCAATATGTGTTCCCAGTGCTGACATCACTGGGTGTCAGTATAGCAGGACTGTTGTCAGTGCTGTGATTAACATGGAATTCCACTTTTCAAACAGACCACATAAAAAGACACATTTCTGCATTTAGTTGTAGATTGTGTGCCTTTGTCCCATTCATTTGGCTGTGTTAGCTCCTTCTGTACTATTTTATCATCATTGATGGACTCAACGATTGTACCCAATGTGCAAGAATCAGCAAACTTGGTAAGGCAAAGGCCATATACTTTAGTCTGAAATGTCAAGAAATGCAGTCCAAACAGTGAAGAGTCACGCACAGATCCCTGGGGTTTGCCAATGGTGACAGCTCTATTGGTACAGATTGACTCACTAACTTTCACAGTATGTGTTCTGTTGGTGAGCCAACAGGTTATCCATCTGCTCACATAAGGGTTAATCCCTAGCTGAGAGGGTTTCTGAATAATACCTGCATGGGGGATTGTGTCAAAACCCTAGGGCAGATCATGATAGGCAGTATGCACTGTCTTACCTTTATCCAGATCTGTCATGTAGAAGTAATGGTCTGTGACAACATCACAGATATGGCTTGACTCAGCACATACACCTTCCTGATATAGTTGAACACACACTTTAACACACCCTCCACAGGGGCTATATTCCCATGTAAGGGTATACACCAACATGCGTCCATCTGAGTAGAGGGGGACAGCACCTGATGCATGCATGTATAGACACATCCTGACTCTCATCGACTGTGAGGTGGACCACCATGTGATCATGAACCACTTCTACATGTACAATAGTCGTATTCTGGCCATGTGCAACAGACCTGTGTAAGTTGCTAATGCTACATCATGTTTGTTAAAGCTGATAGATGTCCTCATAGAAGTAATTGAGGGCATGCATGATGGCAACAGTATCATCTTGTGGAACTTGACCAGGTTCATAGGTTGGTACTAGGCTATCGGCCATAGGGCCTATACAAGCCTAGCCATAACAATTCCCTGGATATTTCTTCCCACAATATTTACTTCCCTAGACCCCTGTCTAGCAGGGCAACTGACGTGATCCCTGAGGTGAATTTCCTATCTCCCTTCCAATTGTCAAGGTTCCTTTTGAAGAGGGCCAAGGAGGTGCACTGCTTGACATGTATGGGCAGTCTATTCCAGAGTCTGGGAGCCTCTGGGTCAGGAACCTATCCCTCCAGCATGTTTTGTTCACTGTAATGATAAGGTTTAGATCCCTGGAGCATGTGGCTCTGAGGGATTGGGATTTCTTTAAGTGGAGCATGTCCAACAGCTCAGGGCTTGACATGACCTTGTATGTTAAGCAGAGATCACCTCTGAGTAGACGATATGCCACAGAGTATAGCTGGAGTTTTTTTAGATGGTCAGCATAGGGCATCTGCTTTAGGCCTGTTATTCTTTTAGTGAGGTATTTCTGTGGCTTTTCCATCTGTTGCAGATGTCTTGTGAGGTACATAGCAAACGGGGCATTGTACTCTATAAGGGGTCTAATGAGGGATGAGCACAGTGGGAAAATGACCTCCTTTTTTCTGGATGAAAAGCCCTTAGTGATGAGGTGTGCCACATAGAAGGATTTCCTGACTGTTGTGGAGATGTGGTTAGCGAAAGTGAGCACCTGTGTCCCTAAGTCTCTCATCACACTTTCGGTGTTTAGTGTACTGCCACCTATGTGGTAATTCATGGTTACATGTTTTTTCCCAAAGGGGATAATTATACATTTCTTGGCATTAAGCTTGAGCCCATGGCTCTGGCACCAAGCATTTGTTTCTGTAAGGCCCTTTTGTAGAATATCCACATCATTTGGGGATTCGATAATGGCTCCCAGTTTGCAGTCATCTGCAAACTTTGTTAGCCAGACTCCATTAGTTTTGGCCTGTACTTCAGAGAAGTAGATGCTAAACAAGAGCGGTCCCAGGACTGAACCCTGAGGTACTCCACTTGTCACCTCTCTGGAGCTGGATTTGGAGTCGGTTACTTTTACAGTCTGGGTTCTGTCAGTAAGCTATTTGGCAACCCATCAAGTGATGTAGGGATTTATGCCCAGCTTAGTAAGTTTAACTATGATTCCCAAGTGGGGGATGGTGTCAAAGGCCTTGGCGAGGTCCAGATAGGCTGTGTGGACCTCCTTACCTTCGTCCACAGCTCTGGAGATTGATTCAAAGAAGTTAAACAGGTACAGGAGACAAAATTGGCCCTTCCCGAACCCAAATTAGGTGGGGTCCAGTGTGTGAAGGTTGCCAATGTCTTTGTTTATAAGTTCCATGATAATGCATTCCATGCCCTTGCAGATCAGGCTCTTCAGACTGATGGGACGGTAGTTACCGGGATCCAAGGCAGATCCTCTTTTGTGGAGTGGGATAACTGTAGCTGTGCGCCATTCAGTGGGCACGAAGCCTGAGGTGAGGCTACGATTAAACATGACACTTAGATGAGATGCCAGTTCATTTTGAAGTTCATGTAGTACACAGCCAGGGATGTCATATGGTCCCATGGATGCTGTATTCTTAGCTTTGGAGAGTGTGGTTTCTACTTGTGTGGCCATGATTACCGGAATTTGGCAATCTTTTGGTATTGAGATGGGCCCTTTAGAGGTGACAGGGGGTGAAGTTGGCACAAAATCGATCTGCCAGGATATTTCAAGGCATTTGACATAAATCCACATAGAGGTAGTCACTCAACACTTTCATATGTGATCATATACAGCTATATCACCAAATGGGTATACCAGTGTATCACATACATGGCATCTCCCTATGTTGAAATGTGTGACATGACCTATATCTCAGGTCCAGTGATCAGATCTGTACATTGGGACTGTCTGCTAGGCCCGTTCCTGTCCATTAGTTAAGTAATGGACATCACTGATGACATATACATGCTGTGTCCACACAGCTGCCTGAAGGACTGCAGAATGTGAGCAATCATTAACTCCAACTGTGCCATTACTACAATACAGATAGTAGCAACACATAAAAAACACTGCTGTCACAGGTATGACAACACCTACATTGAAAAGACCCATGGTGAGGATTGTTAATTCAAGAAACAAACACACCACCCAAGTATAATGTGGATATCACAACCTATAATCAGACCAATAGGTATGTGACCCATATGCTGGCATAGATGGTGACTGGTGCAACCACCAGCATGTGGTCACAGTGCTGACTACTCCATTGAATGTACTGGGTATGTGAAGGACATTGACATCAGAGGCCATAATACCTTCATGGTTCCCAGCCTTCATAACACCAACTGTGCACAATCCACCCTTTTTCATGTACCTCCTGACACATCTTAAAGTGATGCATAACAGAAGTATACCACCTTTGTCACAGTGAACTGTGACACAGCTTATTGGCCATACCTAGATATTCTCTCTGTGGAATATACATGACTGTCTGATGGTGCAGAACGCCAGTCTGGTTGTTACACCAGATGTATATGTGGTACCTGTTCTGCTTATGTACACATTACACACATAGGTGTTTGACAACATTAATGGCATGTTTATCATTCATGATGGTGTGGATTATGCCATATATATATGTCATGCACACAAGGTAGATTGTATTGCTCATACTGTATGTACACGTATAGCAGTGTCCCTCCTAACACCTTTATTTTATTTTTTTTATTTATTTATTTTACATTTGTTGACCGGGCTAGTCTATCTGGATACATGTCCATTTTTGGTAGAGGCCCGCGGAGATAAGCTCCAACATTAAGGTAATGTAACAGGACTACAAATAAAAATAAATTGTAAACAGTAAATTATTACAAAGAATTAATGCAGCTCACAGCTAAAGGGTGTAGTCTAATGAACTCAAGTAGCTTCAAACAGAAAAAAATTAAAAAAATGGTAAAAAGAATTAAAATCAAAGAAGGTTTAGGTTAATGATCATCCTCCCCCATTTGTTATGTCACCTTGTGTGACAGTCACATAAAACACATTTCACCTCCAGCAGATGTTACAGTGCCAGGACAGTGTGCATGGTTACCCTCATAGAGTGTGGATGCATCATAATAGTTGTTCAAGTGTGTGTGTGTGTGTGTGTGTGTGTGTGTGTGTGTGTGTGTGTGTGTGTGTGTGTGTGTGTGTGTGTGTGTGTGTGTGTGTATAGACTCATCTCTTATCACTGTAAATAACATATGTTATGTCAGAGGCATGGGATTACTTGTGATATTATTCTAATATTGCCCATCATTGTGTCTGGTTCTTGTAACATTTTCCATCAATTTGTGTTACTTCAGTAATATATGTCAGTGCTATTTTATATGTTTTTCTGAGTGAATTTTTGTAACTTTGCTATTATTATTCATGTATTTTTTTCTCTTGGAGCTTTTCTCCCCGGGCCCCTGCTGAAAATGGACATATATCCAGTTGGACCAGCTAGGTCAACAAATGTAAAATAAAATAAAAATAAAATAAATAAAATAAAAAAATGAGCCTTTACCTGTTTTGATCTTGCTGGAGACCTCTTCTGAGAGTGCACTCATATTTAAGTATATCAGTTTGCAGACCTTCACAGTATGCACCCTACCCCAATTGTATGTCAAAACCCAAATAAATATCCTCTGCATTATTCATGTAAGGATGCTTATCTCACACAGACATCCTCCCCAATTTATTTCACCTTGTGTGACAGTCACATAAAGCACATTTCATTGTACAGTCCCTGCTGAAATATATAAATATGTGATTGGTGTTGCTGCTGCAACCATCTTCCATTAACATGCCATCCTCTGCTGTACATTAGGTAGTTTTACCTGTCCTCTTTCCATGTGTTCATTCCTACAATTCCTGTGTGTGTCCCTATTTAATACACACACTTCCCCTGAGTGTTCATTTTAAATGGCAGTCCATGTCTCATTACAGATCATTTACACAGCTTCAGTACACAATGCCAAGAACAAGATATCACAATACTCTGCACTGTAAGTACATTGTCCTGTACTGTGTTTGGACCCTATACTTCACATTCATACCTCTCAACCATCCAGATATTCCCAGGTTACCCAGATCTTTTTCTTATCTAATTTGTGGCTTTCTGCCATATCACAGATATGATCCCTGGACTGATGTTAGTCAGTATTACATACATTTGAGGTCATACCTCTCAACTGCCCTGATTTGTGCAGAATATCCACTTTTTATAGGTTCATAGGTTCATAGGTTCATAGGTTGGTACTAGGCTATCAGCCCTAGGGCCTATACAAGCCTAGCCATAACAATTCCCTGGCTATTTCTTCCCACATTATTTACTTTCCTTTTAACTCATATTTTTGATCTTTTCCTCATAACATATTGGTTTTCTGGCAAATCATTGGCATGTCATTACAGATTGAAGCCACAAACTGATGACAGACATTTGAGTTACAAACTTCATGCTCTTCAGAAAGTTCATGGTACTGTACAACCTATTCCTTCAACTTTCTAAGTTTGGAAGACCGTTGTTGTATCTTTCGGCTTTTCCCGGTTAGGGGTCACCACAGCGAAACTCCAGTTCGCTAACGATTGGCAGTAGATTTTTACGTACCGAGTTGTCAGCCCTGACGCACAACCTTCAATGAAGGTACGCCCATTCACGCATGTCTCCACACAGAAGATGCTTTAGCTGAGAATCGAACAGGTCAACGTCTTACTGTGAGGCGACAAAGTTTGGAAGACCAATATTTAAAAAAATCTGTCCCTATTTTTGGGCCTTGTCCCCCATTATTTATGGCTTTATCCAGACTTTTTGCTCTAAGAGGATGAGAGAATTTCATTCTAACACATTTCTGTGCAACATGTATGTCCCTATTTCTGGTTATTTGTACCCTCATTATATTGGCCTTTGTGCAGATGTGTTGCACTAACAGATTGACAGCTATCTGTGAAGTCCCGGTGATCATTTTAGCATTCTGCACAAATCCACAGACCATATGTGGTCTGCTTTACATAGAACTGATATCCACATTCACTTGCATGGTTTCTTAGCCAGCAACATTGTTGCCAGCCACAAAACCTAGCTTAGATGCACTACCGTTCACAGCACACCACTGCGCAAACATGTAAACTCCGTGTAGGCTTTTCATGGAGCCTACATGGAGGTTTTTGAATCCCAGGACCTGTCGTTTCTGGTGAATGTATAAATTATCATTCAGAAAAAAGGTATATTTGATAAACCCAGTGCTAATGGAAAAGTAATACACTTAGCAAGTGTATTTATGTTGCCAACAATATTTGAAAAGGAATTATTGCAGATAATTGTTTTTGTTTATATAGAGTTCTACATTAAACCCAGTAAAAAGAGGAGTTTTGTATGTAATTGAAGAGTAAGGGGGGTTTAGTGTTAATTAACCCAGTTGTATATGCTGCTTCATTAAATATTTACAAAGTAGTAAAGTAGATAAATGAAAAAGATAACAGATTAGTAGTAAAACTGCATATATGTAAATAAGATAAAATTTGAACCAAAAGGCTGCTAATGTTGCCAATAACTAGTCCCCGAATTTTGCAGAAACAATGTTTATTGTAAAGGGCTTAGTTTATTTAAATATATAAATTATAAATTCTAAAGTTGTCAAAACACTAACCTGTATATCTGTATAATATAGGGCTTTTTTTTCATAGTTTTTTTAGATTTTTAAAGTTTTCTATATGAAATGTTTTATGACTGTTTTTTTTTAAACTTAATTGCTTGGGTCATATGACAATATTAATTGTATAAAATGGGTATTTTTACAACAGTTTCTTGTTCTGATGAAGTCATTGTGATGAAAGCGCTTATCCTTATGTCATTTGTGTTTTACAATAAACATTGTTTCTGCAAAATTCGGGGACTAGTTATTGGCAACATTAGCAGCCTTTTGGTTCATGGTATTTACGCTGCTTTTGGCACCATTTACTTTCTTCTTTAAGATAAAATTTGGAATATGATAAAAAGAGTAAAAGAAAAGCAGTGTATAAAGGAAGAAATAAAATGTTACCAAAAAATATTTTTGTGGAAAATAAAAATGTGTGATACATAAAAAGATACAAATATGCCATAAGAATGTAATGATAAAACATGGGAAAATCTAACAGAAGAAAAATTAATGCTATAAAAACAAGAAGCAAATGGTGGAATCAGAAAATAAAATGTAAATAGTTTTTTTTTCCTGGAGGCTGTTATTAGATAAATTGCCAGTAAAAGGAAATATGCCATATAAAAAGAAAAGTGATAGAATATGTTCACATTGGCAAGAAGAAACTACAGAACATGTGTTTTTGAAATGTACAAGTAAAAAAGGTTATTAGGTAAACTATGTAAAGAAGATTTTTCAAAGATATATACATGTGTACACTTGTAAATATTTGTAAATATGAGCACATTTTGTAAATAAGATGTGATTTTGTATAAAAATTGTGGCCCCCCTACTATTTTCAACAGGTGCTGTGGGATCTTTTTACATACACCTGAGTCACCATCAACTCAGGCAGACTGAGCCTTCATTTAATATCTCATCCAAAGAACAACACACTCAGGAGTGAAGCACCCCCCCCCCCATGTTGCATTGCATTATAGTGTCAGCAATCAATCTACTTGGTGCAGGAACAGAGTCTAGAGCCTTTTGCACCAAGGCAAGTGTGTTACCTGTTGCTCCACTTAACTTGATGATACATATGTATACTGAAAACCTCCTAATAAAACATTAAAATCTATAGATAAAATAATCACAGTAAGTGTTTTCTGTTTTCCAACAGTACTTAGAAGATACATTATTTAAGCAAATGTAAAATAGCACAGAGAAATTAACAGAGAAAATGGATTACACACATCTAACAGCAGGAAAAAAAGCCACAACAACTATACTTCACTTTCTTCTTACACTGGTGCTTTCATTGTTTGATAGAAGCCTAGTATTTTCATTGTAATGACTAACACAGACCAATGTGACAGCAGCTGATGTTTTTTATTAAGGGTTACAGAAAAAAACTAAAAGGTACATTAGCAGTCTTTTAATATGCCTCAGTTGACTCTATCACTGAAAAGTGACAGTTCTCTCTCCAGTATTTAAAATGTCAGTATTTAATTGTATATTTGCAGATTAAAAAACACAAGTGATGTCATCTACTATAAGTTCATCTGCAGTCTTGCAAGAGTCAGACTTGTGCTGTGGTGCTTGCATAATTTTCTGAGTTCTGTAGTCTGTGTTCTTAGGTAGGTGTTCTATTCTTAGTGCAGTTAACTGTGTGTGCATGTGTGTGTGTGTGTGTGTGTGTGTGTGTGTGTGTGTGTGTGTGTGTGTGTGTGTGTGTGTGTGTGCGTCTATCCAGAAGAGCAGAAGTGTATATGCTACAGTTACCACTCTAATCCCATAGATTGACAGTAATTTGATACTTGCATATGGCTACACATCCATTTCATGCATGCCTCCCAACTTCTTCTCTTCAACACGCACTGCTGATATCATCCACTATATGTTGACCTGTCAGCCACATAAAAGTCAGACTTGTGCCATGGCACTTGCATACAGTCTTCTGTAGTCTGTGTACTAATATAGGTAGGGGTTCTGTTCTCACTGCACTCACCTGTGTGTGTGACTAGCCAGAAGATGAAAAGTGTGTATCCTGCAGTTACTACTCCATTCCCATGCAATGACAGTACTTTGATACATGCTCATGCCTATAGATCCAGTTCATGCAGGCATCCCAACTTCTTCTCTCCAACATGCTCTGTTGATGTCATCCACTATAAATTGACCTGCAGCCATGAAAAAGTCAGACTTGTACCATGGTGCTTGCATAAAGTACTGAGTTCTGAAATCTGTGTACTAGATAGGTAGGGGTTCTATTCTCACTGCAGTCAACTGTGTGTGTGAACTGTTACTTGACAATACAAGCAGCATTCTACACCAGCATTTGGGACATTGTAATATTCTCCTCAACAGACACTGCTGATGTCATCAGCTACAAACTGTTGTCTGAGACACTCCAAATCATATTTGAGCTGTGGTGCTTACAAAAAGTCCTGTGTTCTGTAATATGTCAACTTAGATTGATTGGGGTTCTATTCTTACTCCTGTCAACTGTGTGTGAGCTGTTGCTTGACATTACAGAGAGTAGTTTACACTGTTATATTCTCCTCAACAGACACTGCTGATGTCAACTATAAAGTGTTGTCTGAGATACTCCAAGTCAGATTTGAACTGTGGTGCTTGCATAAAATACTGTATTCTGTAGTCTATGTACTTAGATTGGTAGGGTTCTATTCTCACTGCAGTCAACTGTGTGTGTGTGTGTGTGTGTGTGTGTGTGTGTGTGTGTGTGTGTGTGTGTGCGTGTGTGTGTCTGCATGAGAGAGAGAGAGCATTTTACAACAGCATGTGGGATATTTCTTTTTCCATCTTTCTCTCAGCAGACTCTGCAAATTTGTGGATGTGCAGTATACACATCAGAGGAGGGTTAGAGATGTCCTGTAGTTCAGGCACAAGTTACCTCATCCTTTCCAATACATATTTCAGGAAGAAGGCTTTCAGTACATCCATGTACATCATGGCATGGTTTGTAGGACCTGTATTTTCTTGGTGTGAAACCTCCATGGTCTGTCCAGCTGCTGCAGGTGTCTGCTGAGGTACATGCAAAATGAAGCATTGTACTGTATTAGTCTTCATATCAGGTTTACGTACAGTGCTGTTATATCGTCCTCAGATCTGGATACAATGGCCTGACTTCTGAGGTGCAAATGTAGACTTTCCATACCACTGTGGACACTTGGTCAAAATTCAGACTGCTATCTATGTGTGTTAACAAATCTTGCACCACTGGTTTCAGCATAGGGGGACTGTTGTCGATGGTGTATATATCAGGAAATTCCACTTTGCATAAGGCAGAAATCCTGACACATTCTTTATTTATTAGTAGACCATATTGCTTTGGCACTAATCATTTTTGTGTGTTAACCCCTCTTGTACTATAGCCACATCACTGGTGGACTCAAGGATTGCAACCAATATGCATGATTCAGCAAACAAGGTAATCTACAGGTCATATTTTGTAGCCTGGACTGTTAGAAATAGATTCCAAACAGTATAGGACCCAGCACAGATCCTTCGGGTAAACCAATGGTGGCAGCTGCAATGGTAGAGGTTGATTCATCAACTTTCACAGTATGTGCTTTGTCGGTGAGGACATTGATAACCATCCAGTGACGTAAGTGTTGATCCCCAGCTGGTAGAGTTTGTCAATGATACCTGAGTATGGGGATTGTGTCCAACCCAAGTACAGGTGAAGATAGGCAGTATGCTCTGTGTTACCTTCATGGAGGCCTATCACACTGAAACAATGGGCTGAGACAACATCACAGATCACCTATAACATGCCTCAAAACATACACCTATCTGATATGGTGTGATACACACTTCAACACACCCTCCAGATGACCTATGTTCCCATAGAAGGATGTACATCAACATGTATCCATGTGAATGGGCTGGGGACAGCACCTGATGCATACACATATAGACACATACTGACTCTCTTGATCTGTGAAGTAGACCAATATGTCATCATGGACCTTCTCTAAATGGACACTAGTAATATCCCGGATGTGTGCAACAGACATGTGTGAGTTTTTGATGCTACATCTATGTCTGTTACATCTGTCAGATGTCCTGAAACAGCATCATCCCATAGAACTTGAAAAGGCCAAGGCAGTCAACTGTAGTCCACACAGAGATATTCACTCCACAATGACAGATGTGGGCATCAACACCTATATCACCAAGTGGGTAGAACAGTGGATCACATAAGTTGCATCTAAATATGTAGAAATAAAACTGAGCACTGCAGAGCTAAAGAATCAAATTGATAAGAAGTTCACAACACTAAAATGAAAAAACCCAGTCAGTCCACCACGGCAACAAAATGTATTTATTAGATGCAAAGGGATAAGTGCTTTTGAGTAAAATACTCTTTTTCAAATCCATATGGGTTTTTTCATTTTAAATAAGTAGAAGTGTGTGAAGTAACCTATGTCTCATGTCCAATGATCAACTGTGTACATCAAGGCTGTCTGCTAGGCCCTTTCCCATCCATGATTGAAATCAAGTAAAATAAACACTGTTACAACTGTTGAAGCTGCCAATGAAAAAAAAATAACTGCAAGGAAACCTTTGACAGACCACCATGGCACCATGATGCAACTATTAAAACCACACATTTATTGAGTAAAACTGTAAAATGCAGGAATAAAAATCGGTCCGATAAGCGCTTTCAGCTGATATAGCCTTCTTCAGATCATATGTGAATCCTGCTACAGATTCTAGTTAAAACCCAGATGCCCAATCACAAATGTGGGCTGGACCACATATGTAAATGCAGATTCATAGTCTTAGTATTGATTGGAAGCATAGCAGCCAACTGCAGTTCTAGAAATTAGTCAACAGCCAGTAGTGAAGCATTCAGTGGTAACTTTCCTACTGGATAAGCTTCTTAGTTTTAACCAATTGTTTTCTTGGACATAAATCCCTGTGGTGATAGGTTACTATAGGACTCATTGAGTCCAATCATCCTGTTGTGGCTCATTGCCATGGCAACAGAAAGTGTGCCAACAATCGGTATTAGCAAAGGCAGCAAGTACGGCTGCTGGAAGCTTTATAGCAGCAGTAAGTAAGAAACACTGCATCATGATAAACAAACTTTCTAAGTTACATAACTTCCTCATGGCCCAATCCTTAGCTTCCTTGCTTTTAGGATAGGTCTTAATGGAACTGCACTGTTTAAGCATGTAGGACAATGTGCTCTTAAATTAATTATCCAGTTAATTTTTCTATTTTCTGTCCAATTCTTTATATCACCTTCTCTTAGGCTAGGTTGAATACATTCCAGGACTTTAAATTTAAACACGTGTTGGATTATAAACAATGTGCATAGCAAGTGCATTGTTTAAATCAGCATTCCTTATGTCTCTCTCAGGTGGGAGGTTGGCATTATGGTTAAGGTGTTTACCTTACAAGCATAAGGTTCAGGGTTTGATTCTCACATGGGGTAACTGGCTAAGCTGAAAATGGCCCACAAGGGCAGTTAGCCTAGTACTAATCTATGAACCTATGAACCTATGAATCATATGACGTAGAATCCAGTCCTTAAGGTGCTGATCAGTTTTTCCTACACAGAAAGCTCTACATGAGCAGCAGGATGCCATATAGACAAGATGTTGAGTAGTGCAATTTGCAAATACATCAAAAACATAGGTGCTATTAGAGATAGGGTGAATAAAAGTGTTGCTGCTGTCAATGCGAGTACAAGTTTTGCAATGAAGGCATCTGAAAGTGCCTTTTTTTACCGAGGGTGTCTGGTGACCAAAGACATCTTTATTACATAAGAGGCTTTTTATGTACAAGAACCTGGGTTTGTCTCCTACGATATTTTTAATCCTCTCATCAGCAGTCAGTATAGGCCAGTATTTTCTAATGGTGTCACACACTTGTTTATTATCAGTACTATACGTCAAAAGACAATTAAGTTGTGAATTACTGTTCTTATGTTCACCAGAGGATGGAATGGTCAATTGTTCAGTGTAGTAAGGACAGCCCTTAAGGCTTCTCATATTCTAAAGGTCAGTGGTCAATTTAAGGTCAGACTCTTGCTAGCCCCTTGTAAATAAATTATGGTGCAATTTGTCACATTCTGTGACAAAGTCAGCCTCTGATGTGCATAAACGTGAGACCTTTGTGGCTTGATTTGCAAAGATATTTTTAAAAATATATTTGGAGTGCATAAACTGGCAATGTAGGTAGTGGTTTCTCCAGGTGCCCTTCCTATGGAGGCAGGTCTGTATGCCAGTTTCCGGATGCAGCATCACCTTTACATCAAGAAAATCAATAACTTCTTTGGACTTTAAATATAATTAAATTAGTGGTATTGTTCAGATAGTCAGTAAAAGAAATCAGTTGGCTAGCATCCCCTTTCCATAAAATAAAAATATCAACTGCAAAACATCCATAATAGAGTAGGGGTTTATGCCAAGGATTGAAATCACATAATACATTCTCTTTCTCCCACTGGGCTAATACTAGATTCAAATAACTGAACCCAAAGCTCGCAAGCTGGACCAGAAAGTATGTAAAACACAAAACGGCAGCAATCCAAGCAAGCACACTGCCTCTTCACACAGTTAATTCAGAACTATAAATGAATGCCAAAACGAAGATAAAATCCAAATATTTAATGCTGTTTAGCGCTTTCACTCGATAACCGAGCTTCCTCAGAACAACATACAAAAACAAACATATTCCTTAAATAACATATTTTGGCGCCAAATACAGATAATTAATCAATTAACTTTAAAAGCAACAAAATAAAAAGTTGCTGATGTTTAAGAAGTTAAAAATTGAGTAACAGATATATGTACATACTATTTATAGTGTACTTACTGCATAATAAATAGTGTGTTCTTACTAAATAAATGAATAGTGTGTTCTTACTGAATAAGTGAACTATTCTAACTACTTCCCCCTCAATATTAAATAATATTGTGTTAATTTATATATAGCAAAGGTTTTATGGAAACAAAATCATTTATTCCAGGGGGTGAGGTGGCATCGGTATAAACTTGCCACCAAAGTTCTCTATATGATAGTGAATTTTTGTGATCACCCCCTCTTGAATTTTGGGTGATAGTCTCCAATATCATAAAGCTAAATGTATGTTCCCTTCCATTTTGAATGACATGTTTTGACAAGGCGTTTTTTGTATCTCCCTTCTTTATACAGTATAAATGCGAGTATATTCTCTGCCTCAACTGTCTTTCCGTTTTCCCTATATAGTACGCGTCACAGACTGAACATGCTGCAAGGTACACTAACATAGTGGTTCTACAATTACCCTTGGCAGAATATATTTTTAAATGCTTATAGTTGTTTAAAATAATACTAACATTTTCATTAATCACATAGCACTGATTACAATTCCCACATTTTGTAGTGTGTATCAAGTTATTTTGTCCCTTTATGTGGCTTATTGTTTTATTTCTTTCTAATATACATTTGATGTTACTCCCCATCTTATATACAAAATTAGGACTCTTACCTACTATGTCCACTAATTCCTGTGAATTTGTTAAAATGTACCAATTCTTGCACACAATTTCCTTAATAATCTTACTATACATTCCATATTCTAAAATAAGGGCTCTACTATACGATTTCTTCCCAGTTGCTTGGTGTTGATCAGGTTTATCATTGGACACCTTTAAATTTTGCTGAAGCCCAGATGGATTGAGTGTATTGTATCCAAGAAGTGGGCTGTACCTATTCCCCCATTGTTTTGTAACATAGCTTATGATGTCTTCCATAAGCTTGGGGTCATATCCTCTGTCCTTGAATAAAATGGAAATATACTCAACCTCCTTTAACATGTCAGCATGTCTCGAAGTCATCCTGACAGCTCTTATAACCTGTCCTTTAAATATATTCCTTTTCATTCTAACTGGGTGACAGCTACTGTAGTCCAAGTATGTATTACTAAATGTTGATTTTCTGTATATTGTAGATTTTAAACCTTCCATATCATGGGAGACATATGTATCTAGATAAGGTACACCTTCATTACTGATGGTGGAAGTGAACTTTAAATAGTCGCTGCTAGTATTTATGTATACAATAAATTTTTCATATGATATCTCGTCTCCCTTCCACAGAATGTATATATCATCTAGGTACCGGGAGTAGTAACTAATATATTTATAATAGTCACTTTTAAATATAGAGACATACACGAAAACTAAATTTAGCGGCTATGTTTA
Source organism: Protopterus annectens (assembly GCF_019279795.1). Taxonomy (NCBI): domain Eukaryota; kingdom Metazoa; phylum Chordata; order Ceratodontiformes; family Protopteridae; genus Protopterus; species Protopterus annectens. The sequence continues at coordinate 1,416,663,550 of NC_056731.1, forward strand.
ATAAAAAGGAGAATAGCGATGTAGTTTTTGACAAAGGAATATTAAAGAAAAAAAGTACGTTCATTCCAATCAGTAACCCGGTAGTGATGGCTTTTGAACAAGGGGTTACTAAGGAATTATATAATATTAGCAAGAACAGTATGAAATATCGACAACAGATTAACCTTTCCAATGATGAAATAAGAACTTTGAATAATTTAAAGCAAGATAAAACTGTTCGGGTCATGAAACCCGATAAAGGTGGAGGCATTGTTATTTATGATGCAACCACCTACGGTACTAACATACATAACATCTTACATAATACAGGAAATTACTCTGTGGCATCTATTAATGAAGTTAATACCGCTTATAGGAGAATAGATATGTACCTGAATGAATATTTATTAGAAAATAGGATAAACAAAGACCTCTTTGAATTTCTCAGTGTGGAGTTTCCAATTCTACCCACGATAGTGGGCATACCTAAAGTACATAAGGACCATAGGAATCCACCTTTTCGCCCAATCATTTCGGGAAGTAATTCAAAAACTTTCCCCATAGGTGTTTATATTGATACAACTTTAAAACATATTTACAATGATTTAGGACATCTTGTTAAAGACTCATGGGACTTCTTACGGAATTACCCCGTCAATAGTTATAGCACAAAAACGGTGTTTAGTTCAATTGATGTCATAGATTTGTTTAGTTGTATACCTATGGATGAGGGCATAGAGGCATTTAGTCGAAGCCTATGCAAACACACTAACCTTAGTTGGGATAAAATTTCCCTGTTAGTGGAATTAATGAGTTTAATTTTAGAGAATAATTTTATATTCTACGAAGGGAAAATTTTTAGGCAGACCAGAGGAGTGGCCATGGGGGCAGCTTGCGCCCCCATGTTTGCAAATATGGTCATGCTGGACTGGGAGGAACATGTTATATTTAAAAGTGACTATTATAAATATATTAGTTACTACTCCCGGTACCTAGATGATATATACATTCTGTGGAAGGGAGACGAGATATCATATGAAAAATTTATTGTATACATAAATACTAGCAGCGACTATTTAAAGTTCACTTCCACCATCAGTAATGAAGGTGTACCTTATCTAGATACATATGTCTCCCATGATATGGAAGGTTTAAAATCTACAATATACAGAAAATCAACATTTAGTAATACATACTTGGACTACAGTAGCTGTCACCCAGTTAGAATGAAAAGGAATATATTTAAAGGACAGGTTATAAGAGCTGTCAGGATGACTTCGAGACATGCTGACATGTTAAAGGAGGTTGAGTATATTTCCATTTTATTCAAGGACAGAGGATATGACCCCAAGCTTATGGAAGACATCATAAGCTATGTTACAAAACAATGGGGGAATAGGTACAGCCCACTTCTTGGATACAATACACTCAATCCATCTGGGCTTCAGCAAAATTTAAAGGTGTCCAATGATAAACCTGATCAACACCAAGCAACTGGGAAGAAATCATATAGTAGAGCCCTTATTTTAGAATATGGAATGTATAGTAAGATTATTAAGGAAATTGTGTGCAAGAATTGGTACATTTTAACAAATTCACAGGAATTAGTGGACATAGTAGGTAAGAGTCCTAATTTTGTATATAAGATGGGGAGTAACATCAAATGTATATTAGAAAGAAATAAAACAATAAGCCACATAAAGGGACAAAATAACTTGATACACACTACAAAATGTGGGAATTGTAATCAGTGCTATGTGATTAATGAAAATGTTAGTATTATTTTAAACAACTATAAGCATTTAAAAATATATTCTGCCAAGGGTAATTGTAGAACCACTATGTTAGTGTACCTTGCAGCATGTTCAGTCTGTGACGCGTACTATATAGGAAAGCGGAAAGACAGTTGAGGCAGAGAATATACTCGCATTTATACTGTATAAAGAAGGGAGATACAAAAAACGCCTTGTCAAAACATGTCATTCAAAATGGAAGGGAACATACATTTAGCTTTATGATATTGGAGACTATCACCCAAAATTCAAGAGGGGGTGATCACAAAAATTCACTATCATATAGAGAACTTTGGTGGCAAGTTTATACCGATGCCACCTCACCCCCTGGAATAAATGATTTTGTTTCCATAAAACCTTTGCCATATATAAATTAACACAATATTATTTAATATTGAGGGGGAAGTAGTTAGAATAGTTCACTTATTCAGTAAGAACACACTATTCATTTATTTAGTAAGAACACACTATTTATTATGCAGTAAGTACACTATAAATAGTATGTACATATATCTGTTACTCAATTTTAAACTTCTTAACATCAGCAACTTGTGTTTAGTTGCTTTTAAAGTTAATTGATTAATTTGTATTTGGCGCCAAAATATGTTATTTAAGGAATATGTTTGTTTTTGTATGTTGTTCTGAGGAAGCTCGGTTATCGAGTGAAAGCGCTAAACAGCATTAAATATTTGGATTTTATCTTCGTTTTGGCATTCATTTATAGTTCTGAATTAACTGTGTGAAGAGGCAGTGTGCTTGCTTGGATTGCTGCCGTTTTGTGTTTTACATAGATTCAAATAACTGTTAGCGCAGGGCATGCCCATGGCAACCTTCCATATCTGTAGGTAAAACTCCTGCCCATACGCAAAGATGTTATTTTCTAGCACCAGCTCCAACAGGGTGCATATGGGGTTCATAGAGATACCTACATGTCTGAGGAACTGGTGGATAGCTTCAATACCAAATTGATTTGGAATAACAGTAAATAAACTATTGATGTCCATCATTACCAATAGTAAGTCTCTTATATCCTTCAGATCCTTAACTTTACTTCTTAGGTCAGTTAGGAAACTACCTGTGTCCTTGAGCACCATGGTGGCTTGTGATAGGGCTTTTTTCAACTCATTTTCAATGTACATTAAGAGAGGTTCTGTTATCCACCCTCTTCCCGCCAATATGGGCCATAGCGCAGGATCTATAGGGTCCTTGTAGATCTTAAAAAGTCCACTGATGGCTGGTATAGTAGGGTGAATTACTTAAAAAAAGTCATATAGGTCTTTGTTTAGCCATCTTTCAATTAGTAACTCATATAAGTGTTGAAGCTGTTAATCATCCTGTCAACTTCTTTGCTATCTAATTTCTTGAAAGTCTGCATATCACACAGCATCAGATTCATCTTTCTTTTACACCATTCAGAGACCATTACCACATTGCCTCCTCCTTTGTCATCTGGTTTAATAACCAGATCTTCTCTTTCTCTAAGCTCCGTGAGAGCATCCCGTTCCTATCGTGTCATATTATAGAAGCCTCCATGCCACTTGCTATTTCCTCTTGACTTGGCTAACTCAGTTTCACAAAGATGTATAAATAAGTCTATTGTAGGGTGGTTTACATGTATAAAAAGGCTCTGTTTTTTATAACAAGTGGTAGGTTGATCCTTCCTTGATCCAAAAACTGACCTGAGGGTGATATTGCTTCCAAATAGCCTTAGGTCTGTAACAAATTCATTCAAACCAGATGATAGTGCTGGTATAAAACTCAGACCCTTGGTAAGCAAGGATATATGTTCAGGACATAATGTTAATTGAGAGAGATTTAAAACTAAGTCTACATCATTTTTTTCTGTTTCCTTTCCTGGCTCTGTGTTCCGGGGTTCCAGTGGAACTGTTGTTTGACAAAAACTGGTAGAGGCCAGTTTATGGATGTGTGGACCACTCCTTCTTTTGGTCTAGTACATGCTTGTAACGAGATGTTAGAATTAGACTCCATCAATGAAGTCTGAGAGGCATGGTTTGGGCCAGCTTTATGTAGATCTATACCAGTAGCCTCAGTGGCTAATCTATCCATTCTCACCTCTGCACTATAAGAAGATGTATCATCAAGTGTATTTACCACACAGTCTACATTATTCACGGCCATACTGAAATAGGTCATCTATCATCTCTAGGGCACTCAAAGATGTGGCCTCTCTTAAAATCTTGAAAGTCATGACTAAGTTTCTTCGCTTTCTGTTCTTTGAGCTTATTATCATATATATTGAGGTTAAATTGTAGCATCCCTAGTTTCTATAGACAGGAGTCATCAAAGTGCATACTTTCCAACTCCATTTGTTTTTGTTTAATACTAGTGGCTATTTTGTCCTCTTCTGGTTTAAAAAAATCTATTAATAGATTCATATATCTGTAGCTGGTCTCCAAGTTAATTGCTTGCCATTGAAAAAGTAATTCTGTGTGGGTGTTGCCATAGGAGGGAAGGCATTTAACCCTCATCCCTCTTGTAATCACTTTGTGGAAAATGCAGGCTTTAAGATGGAATCACTGCCATTGTAACCTCTTCAAATGATAGGCAGAATTTTACACCTCATGAAAGACAGCATAAAAATCAGTTCCTGTGGTGTTATTCATCAGTGCAGCATTCTCAACATTACTCAAGTTCAATTGTAAAAGAGGGTTAGATGAAGCCAGATAAATTATAGCCCTTCATTTTGTTTTTCAGGAGTGAGTTCTCCTCCATGTGTAGTGTAACAGAGAAACCAAGCAACAAGTAAACTAAACACTATTACAACTGCTGAAGCTGTCAATGGAAACAAAAAGAACTGCAAGGAAAACCTTCGGCAGACCACCATGGCACCGCAATGCAACTGTTAAAACCACAATTATTGAGTAAAACTGTAAAATGCAGGAATAAAAATCGGTCCGATAAGTGCTTTTGGCTGATATAGCCTTCTTCAGATCATGATGTGAATCCTGCTACAGATTCTATTTAAAATCCAGATGCCTAATCAATTAATTTATGAAAACCAATTAATATATGAAAAACCCTGGTGGTCCATGTAGCAATCCAAGAAATCACACTAGCCCAGTATGCTGTAGCGTACACATACACTGTCCTGTCCTAGCAACATAGTACATTAATATATGAAAAACCTTGGTGCTCCATGTGGCATTCCGTGCAATCCCACTAACCCAGTTTGCTATGCTGCAACTAAGTTCACTATCCATGCTGCTTTACATGGTTTCCTGGCTGCCACAAAATCCTGCTTGTTTACATTTGAAGGCAAGTCGATGCATGAATATTCATTAAGCACTGCTGCCCACTGCACAAACACTAAACTCCCCTACATGGAGTTTATAGAATCCCAGGAAAACACAAGATGCAGTATTTGAATCTCACCTTTGGAAGGGGAAATTGGCTAGGTTTGTAGTGGCCTGTTAAGAAAGCTAGCCTAGTAATTAGCTATAAACATATAAAACCATGAATATAAGGAAAAGGGAAATGACAATTTTAGTACATTTTCAGTAAAAGTGGTGTAATACATGTGATGTAGAGATAATTATATTACAAGACACAAGATTTTTAAAGAAACGAAGAAAGATTTCAAACAGAAATTATGGGAAGGAAAGATGTATTACTTATTTATTTATTTTATTTTACATTTGTTTACTGGGATAGTCCGACTGGACACATGTCCTTTTTCAGTGAAGACCCGGGGAGAAAAGCTACACATAGGAAAAAATACAGAAGAAATAACAGTGATACAATGCACAAGTATTAATAAAAAAACATAATACAATGTAGGGTAAAATTAAACAAATTTAGGACATTTCTGTTTAAACACAATTTTAGGTATTCTCTCACAATAGTATTCAAACAAATAATACTTCAATGGATTATCATATTATATGATAGGACAATGGACAAATAGTATCCAATAGATGATCTGGAATTTAGGAAATGAGATGTTCTGGAATAGCCATATTCTGTAGAAATACAGTAAGGATAGTATATGTAACTTTAGCAAAAATTGAAGGATTAAGCATTGTAGATTTAAAATTGAAAGAACAAGTATATACAATTATAGCATTATATGCTAATACTATTTATAAAAAAAATGAAAACTTGCTTCATAAGATTTTAGACTGTGGTGATAAATATGAATATTATAATATCCGGAAACTTTAATTGTGATTTAAGAGGCAAGAAATTATAAGATGTGCTATGTTAAAACTTTGGGAAAAAATTTCATAGACTTACAAAAGGGGTAAGCATAGAACTGAAACAGATTATTTTAATTATCAGAAAGTTTAGTTATAGGAAAAGGGGAAGTAGCTGACACAGGATCATCTTGCAATATGGCTAGAGATAAAGAAAAACAAGGAATGTGCAAAAATAGGCAAAGGAATAAAAAGGATTAATGAGAAAGCATGGAATGAAGAAGAAAAAAGATTAGTAATACAGTTATGGAAAGATCGTATTACTATGAGAACATTTTATAAACATTGTTCTGAATGGTGGATGATATTTAAGGAAAAATATGAAACTTTTTTTTTACAGTAGCAATATGATGTAAGAAAATTAGAGAAAGAAAAATATAGAAGAAGATTAACAATTCATTGGAAGATTTAGAACATAATAATAGAAAGTATTTTGATAAAGAAAAAGAAATATATGAAAGACATCAAGAAAAAAGTACAAACGTTGTATAAGCAAAGATTTTTTTCCAAGGGAAATAAGAAGTATTAAGTTATTTAAGCATATTCATAAAGGGAGAAGATGGTGTAATGAGAGAAATAAAAAATGTAAAAGGAGAAATAGAAAGAACTCAAGAAAGAATTATGAATAGTGTAGTACAATATGAACAATAAATATTTAAAGAAAAAAATAAGGTAGTGGAAAAACCGTGGAAAGTAAAAAAGTTAACAAAAAGAGAATAAAGAGTTGGAAAGGAGATTTCTTTAAATGAGCTAGATAAATTATTAGGACAAATAAATACAGATTTGGCTACAGGACTAGATGGAATAGGGTATGAAATGTATGAAAATGTAAGGGACTGACAAAAAAAAATATTTTTCAAAGATTATGAATGAATGACGAAATGAAAGTTTTATGTATAATGAATTATGTGGTGACATACTTAAATTCATATGGAAGAAGGAAGATAGAAGACAATTAAAAAACTGGAGACCAATAGTACTGAATAAAAATGATTGAGTTTTATAAAAAGAATACAAAAGAATTTTAAAACTAAAAAAGAAAATATTATGGAAGATATATATATATATATATATATATATATATATATATATATATATATAGTATAAAGGGGAAGATTTGTCAAGAATTATTAATGATAAAAAAATTGTGGATGATATTATGAATAGAAAAGAAGCAAAAATCATGATAGGAGACCTTGGCTAGAGATACAATTGTACATGAAATCTTAAGAGTAATAAAGACAGAATATAATATAAGCAAGGAATTTAGGAAATTATGCATGCCAGCGTATAGTAATAATAAAGTAAAAATGCTTGTAAATGACTGGTTAAGCAAAGAGGTACATGTGAAAAGTAATGTAAGACATGGATATCCAATGCTTTGCAAACTCTTTGCATTAGTTATGAATGTGATAGTAAATGAAAAAAATTGCAAAATGAAGGAGGCAGGGTATATAACAAATGAAGGATTAAGAATTCCAGTCCTGTTAATGTATGCAGATTACATTATAATAATGACAAAAACAAATGTTGGATAAAATAAGTAATAATTTGCACAAATTAATGTCAAAGGTGATAGGGATACATGCATACATAATACATACATACAGACATGCAAATATTCAAGCATGGGCATTAATGCCCTTCTAGCTTGCCAATATACCAAAACACTTGTTTCCATAATATGTATATAGGCTGTTCTTAAAAATATCTAAACTAGTACTTGGTTTAATGTAATTTGGTAGTCTGTTCCATGCATCAGCTACACTGTCAGAGAATCAATTAGTACACTTCTCATTCATATAGAATCACCTACATAGGATGTCTGACGATTCTCTAGTACATTTTGATAACCCAAAACATTCACAGAGGTAGTTGTCACTAAATGCCCTATATACCTGAATAAGATCTCCTCTTAGATATCTGCAAGAGACACTGTACAAGTTCAGATGTACAAGTTCGGATATTTTAGTCTTTCATAATAACCTAAATGTTCACATCCATGGATACCCTTGGTATATTTCCACTGTACTCTTTCCAGTTTACTCATGCTGGATTTCTTATAGGGTTTCCATATTGCTATTCCATACTCAAGTTTGGGTCTAATGTAACTAACAAATAATGACTTCATTATTTTTGATTTCCTAGACTTTGTAAATCATTTTATGCAACCTATAGTTCTATAACTATCATTAACCAATTGGTTGATATGATTAAAAAAAACTCATAGCTGAATCTACCCATATACCCAAGTCCTTAAATGAGTCTACAGTTTAAATAACTGTGTGCCATATTAAATATTTGCCTTTCAATTTATGTCTACCAAATCTCATATGCTTAGTTTTTGATGTATTTATCAACATAGCATTCTTCTGTGCCCAAATGGTCAATTTAGTCAAGTTATTTTGCAGACATGCCTTATCTGTAATGCATGTAATCAGTTTACCCAGTTTCAGGTCATCTGCATATATGTAGACTGTAGAACACCTCAGATGAAAAAGTTAGGTCTGAAAGATGCAATCTAAACAAGTGAAGGCCTAGGACAGAGTATTGTGGGACACCCTGACTGTAACCAAGGATTTTGCCTGTCCAGTTGCTATATGATACTTGCCATGTCCTATTTGTAAGCCATGCAGCTATCCATCTTATCAAGAGTACATCAATACCTACTTGTACTAATTTATTGGTCAGTGTTATGTGCATGACCCCATCAAATGCTGAAGTTAAAGCTATATAAATTATATCACAGCATAATTTTTCATTCATAGCTGTTATTATATTGTTATAGAACATCATGTTACAGGTGGTAATAGATCTGTTTTCAACATATGCATGTTGATATATGGTTTCAAGTTTCAACCTATCCAGTTCTGGCAATAACTTATCCAGTATTACCTCCTCCATTATTTTTCCACAACATGAAGGTAGACTTAAGGGGCTATATGACTCTGGGTTTGTCCTACCCCCCTTACCCATAATGACAGGTTTAGTAAGGTCATGTCTCCAATCTTAAGGAATCTCCCCATATTTATATGACCTAGTGAATAATGAACAAAATGGTACTGTAAGTTCTTGCTGAAGTGTTCTCAGGTCATTGTTACTAATTCTGTCTCCTCCCTGTGCTTTGTTTGGATCCAGTTTGCACAGCTCTTTTTCAATATAATCTAATTTTATTCCACTATCTGCGGTTACCTGTATGTCACTAGAACAACTTACCCCTTTTGTGGAGCCAAACTGTTTTGCATAAAATTTTGTAAATATATCTATAATGTGTTGTGTCTGAGAATAAATTTTAGAATCTGCACACAGTTTATCAATTTATGTGCCTTTACTCTTTCCACATCTTATGTATCTATACAAATAATTTCCTGTTATGCTCAATATCTTTATACAAATTTTCTTCAAAATTTTCTTGAGATTGTCTCACACTATGTTTAATCTGTTTGTCCAGCTTGTTTATTTCAGTTTTCAAAGTTGTAGTTTGACTTCTCTTCCATTTCTTATATTTTTGTATCTCACTTTAATCAGATATTGTGTTCTTATGGAAATATATCCACCTAATGTTGCATGCCTAGATCCTGATGGTAAACATTTTTCTGATGTTTTGCACTCAAAAAAATTCTCTTTCAAAACGTTCCACATTCCATCTGCAATTTTTCCACTAAACACCTCACTCCAGTTAGTATTACATAGTAACTGTTTTGCTTCTATATAATCTGTAACTAACCTTCTGTGCACTGGCTTAGATTTCAGTTTGGCAGAATTATCTAGCAACAAATTAACCTTTCTAACTCCATAATCGCTGCACATTAATGGTGGTAAAACTTGACTTGAAGTTACAATAATTTCTTTGGAAACACAAACAATGCCTAGTATGTTCCATCCTCTGGTAGGTTTTTTTTTCAATCTGAAGCAATTATTCCTGAATATACACTTTGAATAATTTCCTTACTAATATTGTAGAATCAATATTATTGCAGTCTGTTTCTGGTAAATTTAAGTCCCCAGCAAATATTATTCTTCCCTCCAGTGTTTCATGCAAGAAATGTATGAATTCCTCTATTTCATCTGCACTTGACTTTGGTGGTCTATACACTCCAACAATTGTTATATGTTCCAGGGTTGTGTTTATCATCACAGTTACACAGTCTATAGTGTTGGTGTTATCACTGAACATGTAATAATCACAGGTCTCATATCTATCTTTAATCCCTATCATAACACCTCCACCTGATTTTTTTATTGGAATGTCTGTTACAGTAAAAACATTTATACCCTATATTATATCTAGGGATGGCATTAAATAAAGAGAAAAGTAAAGGTTTAAGTAATGTAGTAAAGATAGGGGTATATATTTTACAATGAATGAAATTTCTGCTTTGGGTATAAAATTTGGGAATAAAGATGTAAGTAGAATTCAATGGGAAAAACAAGAGAAGAAATAAAACAAACCTCACGGGGATACAATAAACCTTACACAGTAGCAACAAAATTCAGATTCAGTAAGCGACGTGTACAGGTGTGCATCCCTGTGCCAACAAGGTAAACACTGTGGCACCTAATTACAGCATAAACAATTGAAGTGCATGCAAACCAACCAATCCAACACATTGGAGCTGTTCAACAAGTTATAAAGCATCCATGTAGACTCCATGCTGGTTTTTCCTGCAATTTCCAAAATGTTTGGAATACAGCCATGGAAAGAAGTCTACACAGACAGAATGTTAGGGGCTGCTTTAATTCATTTGTATGTCCTCCAGGCTGAACCCAGTCCTGCTGCCACTGCCAATAGGCCTAGGCCAAGAAGTAGAAAAGTTTTCAGGCTCCATTTAACTTTTCACAACCTGCACAAATTGAAAATTGTAGAGTGCTACAGGGTAGACAGGGACACACTTTGTGAACTCTGCGACCTCTGATGTCCTCAATTCAGCCAACTGAGGGAGAATCCATCCCAGTGGATTTAAAGGTATGTGTGGCCCTTAGAGTCTTAGCTACTGGTACCTAGAAATATGCAGGAGTTCTACCATGTAGCATACTACCCTGAAGTACTGGGTGCCATAAACTGCACACATATAGAAATGAAGGCACCACCCGGGAAACAGGGTAGGCTCTACATAAACAGAAAGGGCTACCACTCGATTGATTGCCAAGTCATGCGTAATGCCAAGAGAATCATCTTGAAAGTGTGTCCTGGAAACCTTGGCAGTTACTATGACTCATATCTGGCACACCTCCCAACTGTACCAGATGTTTGCTATGGGGTATATCCCACAGGGTCATTTACTGGGGGATGTAGGCTATGCACTGAAACCAAGACTGATGGAACCCATCAGAAATGTACACACACCCACAGAAAAACACCAATAATCATGAGGGGCTGTGTGATCACTAGGTGCACTGCATCCATAACTGTACAAATAACACTTGTATGGTTTGATATCACTGAAGATGCTGTTGCAGCTGGTTGTTTGCATATTGAGTTTAGTTATTTGCTGCAAAGCTGTTTTTTGTGGCAAAAAGGGATAAGGCACCCATCAAGTGTTCTGAAGGTGCACTGAAGTGAGAGTTCAAATCCAGATCTATGTAGACATATCTGATGTGAGCCATCATTTTCTTGTGTATATCTCCTACACGGATTTTCCTCATTTCAGCTATTTGCCCCTTTCTTTCTTTTTCTCCTTTTCTGTCTTTGTTTCTCTAATTTTTTTTGAGAGGGGTAGTGTTTGCGCAAATTTGCTCTTAGCACAATCATGGGAATGGAGGAAATGAATGCCAGGTTTGGCTGTGCTTATCTTGTTTGCATGAAGCGTGGCAGTGCACAAAAACTGGACCAGTCAGGAAGCAGACAGGACCCAGAGCCAAAACTAAAATCCAGATGCATTCAGTTAATGCTTTTGGGCATTGTTCAAACCCACTAAGTGGCTCTGCATAGCAGTTAACTATAAGACTTAAGAATGTTTAGTAAAATAGGGAATGTCATGTAACTAGTCCTGTGGCAGCAGGTATAAGTGCATAACTGGAGTACAGATGGTTCTGGGTTATAGGACGGGGTACACAACCATTTTTTCACTATTGTAACATTGCAATCTATAGCAATGAAATGAAAGATAGACAAGCATTACTTAAACCTTCTTGTGGCAACAGATGTAAGTGTAGGTCTGCCATACACATGGTCCTAGGTTCAAATACATACATTTTTACTGTTGTTCCACTTCCCACTATAGTCACTGTCACATATAACACTTGAGATAGTGGAGCTAATATTAATTATATGTATCAGGGCCCACACAGTAATATTGTGTCAGTTATTTATGTATTTATCTATGTATTATCACATTTATTATCAGATGCATGACTGTGGGTATACTGTGTACTATATTCCTGTAAATATAATTCTGCTGTCTGGACTAGCATGGCCTTTACATTTGCCTAAGACACATACACAACTGCCTGTGCATCCAATAACCTTGGAATTTTAATTGCAATTATGTAATGCCTTACTGATGCTCTCCCCTTACTATCACGTGAATGCATTGCTCAGGTGTGTGCACTGTCAAGCAAAATGTTTATACAATAGTAAGCTGAGCACAAAAGTTTCAAACAGTGTGCACACTCCAGTAAACATGATAACTGCAATTGATGAGAACGCATTAGTGTCCATTGCTCTAGATCCATGGCAGACATGGCAGATGTTTGTGGGAAGGTGCCAGGATTAGAGCACAGTGTTGGGGTGTCCAGGAGTCCAAGATTTTTACTGAACTGCTACTTAAGAACCACAGCCAAAGTCTTCTGCAGGGGGATTATTCTGGCTCCCAGTATAAGTCCGAGGCTGGGAAAGTTTAGCCCAGGCTGTATCCAATGCCACTAGTATCCCGCACGCTGGAGAACAATGTAGGTATCATTGTAATGACTTATGGAGGAGGAAGAGGGATACACACAACCACTGGCTTGATGAATGAATTTAGGACTGAGGACATCCCACACCTGTGTAAGTATCATCTACAGACAGTACTTGTAAGACTTAGAAAGCTGAATATAGGCAATACTGGTATTCATAATGATCTTCTGCTCTGTTGTTTTTTCTGTAGCTGCCAGTGACTGTGAGTGCAATGCCCGAACCCATGGGGCTACATTGATAAGGATGAGAGAATATGTGGTATGTATGCAGCAGAAGAGTAGCTTTTTTTATAGAGTTGTATCAAATTGAGCATTCATATCTCAACTGTAAAAGCAAGTATGCATACATTAGTCTGTAGCACAAATGAAGAGTACAATATTAGACTTTAGTCAGAGGTTGTGTGTTAAGATACCGCACTTCCCAGCTATACAGTACTTTTAATTCTTCAACAATATTTAAATTAAAGTAAATCCTCTATACCACTGGCACAAATGCCCTGCTGCAAAATGTAATCTGTATAATTGGAGCACACATATGTAAAATATATTCACATGTCAAGGATTACTTGCCGCAATCTGTAGTATAGTGTACATCTGTTAGGAGGAGGTAGTCTTAAATGTAAAAGTTAAGATAATGGAGTCAGATAATTGTATTAATGTATTGCGTATCACATATGAAGGTACTAATCTTATCTCTTTTCCCCCCTCACTCCAAACCATATCTCTCTTTTTTATTTTATTTTTATTTTATTTCAAATTATTTATAAAAAATATATTTTTGGGGGTAATTTTTATTTTATTGTATGGATATTATTTATATTATTTTTATGTTTTCTTTATTTTATTGTAAAAATTAATTTTTATTTTCTTTTTTTTTTTATTTTTTTATGTCATCAAAATGGGGCCATGTCATCTGTGTGTACCACATCACTATATGCCCCACAGCACAGTGGTCCCACTACCTGCCCCCCCCCCCCACCAGCTCAAGCATCAATGCATATCATGTCTGGATGCCAACGTGGCAGCACTGCCTCTGATGCCGCTGCACTACCTGCACTCTTCAGGTATTGCTGTCCCGGAGTCTGGTCCAGTGGTAACCTCCAGGAACAGTGGCAGAGGTGATGATTTTGTCACCTGCACCAAGTTGTCAGGGATGGTGCATGGGGTTGTATGCTGCACTATTGGTGCATGCCTATGCCAGCTGTAGAGTGCTCATTGTACACAATACTAGGAAGAAGAGGAGGAGATGTCAAGCACTCCAGCTACTGGCTGAATGAAATGACAGTGATGACAATCCAGTTGGTGAGAACTTGATTCTCACTGTTAACCAGCTTGATGAGATGACCATGGTTCAGGATGTCCCCACCCTCATCCCAATCATGGTGTCCCCCAATCTTTTGTGTCCATCACAATCCTTGTCTCTAGTCTTGCTCATTTTGTTGGTCTGCAATTACTTCCTCACCTACCCAACTTACCTGACCCAGACATACCTACATCCCTTCCCCAACATTCCTCTCTCTCTCTCTCAAATAAAATAAAAATGAGCATATGTCCCACAAAAAAAAGTGTTTTGTAAATCACTCTCCATTTTTCACACGTCTTTTTGACACACTTGATTTGGTCCAGTTGGCTATACAACATGATTGTGTTGTGGTTACCGCTCTCTCTCTCTGGAGGTGACAGCCCAAATTCAGTTAATATTTTGCACATATATTTAGTTTACACTGTATGGTTCTAACATACCTTCTTCCTGCACATTCCTTTCCTGCTTTCCCCTTTGTTCTTCCCCCTGCTGTATCCCCATTTCAACACTTTCTTATTGACCTCATTTTAACACCTTTAATCTTGTCAAAAAATAGAATCACATACACTACACATAAGTTGCTGTAGAAGCAATGGATCCCTTCACTTTTTGGGCTCCATGTTTGCAGGGAGATGTGCATTGCACACAATGAGTAAGTGGCAGCAAACAGATGCTGTAACTCCCCATGAAATGCTGCTTAACACCACTGTGCTATGCCAACATACAGCAGCACATCTCATATAAACATTTCATATCATAGTATTATCACTCTGCAACAAAAAGTATTTTAAAGTATTAGATATAACTGTATGTCAATCCAGTACCATCTGGCACAAAAAAGGAATGTATCAGTGCATTAACACATGCTGCCACAGTGTCAGTTAAGCTGCAGGTGTATTTCATAGGCTTAAGCAGCAGGTGTATTTCATAGACTCAGTACTAACTGTCAGACTTTACCAATGCGGCTTGCATTTGTGCACTGCTTATCTACATGCAAACATGTGTATCTCGCATGAATAGACATTTGCTAACCATCGTGCAAACCCACTGCTTGCCTGGCTATGGAAATATACATATTATGATGTATTACTGTTGTTTAATGTCCATTTCCTGTGTATAACATGAAATTACATGTGGAAACATTACAAAATGAGGGCCCTATCTAACAATATGTCACATATTTACAATACATGCATGTGTTGGCACCCCCTCAAGTACTGCAACTCTGGTGTCTCAGTTCCTTTTTCCATACATATATCAAACACACTTCAAAATGTAATATATCAAATGTTGTGTTTTATGCAGTGCATGTCAGTCTGGTTACATGGAACACTACAACTATTGACCCATACTCCTAAAAAACCTTATCTGCAAGACCAGCAAGGAATTAGCATGGACCATATCCACAGGGACATAGATGACTTTTAGCACACTTGACCCTACCCATTTTGTTTTTGTCAAGGGAAGATCTTGCTTATTAAACTTTGTGGACCTCTAGAACTCTAACCCCAAATGCTTGGATGAGGGATAACAGGACATACCACCTATGTTGAGTTATCCAAGGCCTTTGACACTATCTCTTAGTCATGTGTCATAGTGAAGATATCACATGTGGGAATTAAGCCATACAGCACTAAGGGATAGTTAACTGGCTCACTGACATAACACACATTCTCAGAGTCAAGGACTGCACCTCTACCACTAACCACCTACTACTGGAATACCACAACTATCTGTGCTGGGCCCTCAACTGTTTGCAAACTACTTCCCTGAAGTGCACACATTGGCAGATGAGGAGTTTGCAGATGATTGGTAATTGGATGCACTATTATAAACTCCCCCAATGATGTTAACATATTACAGAAGGGGCCGCCACACAGACAAATGATTAGTACAACTCACAGACTGAACCTTAAAGCACACAATGGCTCATTTTCCCCTTTGGCAATGAAGTATCCCTGCAAATTATGATATACATAGCACCCCTCTAAGCTCAAACACAGTCTTGTGAGACTTCAGAACACATGTTTATAGCAATCTACACTTTCATCACTAGGTGTCCATAGTGATGACAAACACATTCGGCACTGTGCACATCATACCTATGGACATCACATCCAAGACCAGGGTGGTCATACCTTTGTTGTACTCTATCTTTATCAGACCACTAATAGACTACAATTCTCCCTTCTGTCTGTACCTTACCAGACACCTGTAGCAAATGGAGAAAACACAGAGTTTTGCCTGGGAGATTCCAGAGCCTCCAAACATGACATACATGGAAAGACTGAAAGACCTATCACTGTACCCAGTATCATGCAGGCTGCTGAAAGGTGACCTATGCCTGCCCTACAGAACAGTCTCAGACCTGGCCCTACTGGAAATGCTGAACACCTGCAAATCAAATGTGACAAGAATAACTTGGTCCAGGGTTTCCAACCTAGCCTGTGACATAGAACATGCTGGGGAGATATCTCCCCCAACAACTCACACTCCTCTGTAATAGGCTCCCAATGTGTGTGATGCTGTTCCAGTGTAACTTTGACTACTGGTTGGGTGATTGTAAAGTCACCTCTGGGGTGGCATGTATATCCCTCATGGACATGGCCAGTTGGTGCTGGTATAAAATTGCTCTGCTAACAATGACCATCTAACTATGCTCAAAAAGGGCACTTGTGTTTTTAGACAGCTAGGCTTCTAAACACTGTAGAGCCATTAGGCTAGTGGCCTCCATTGAACATATGAAGCTATGAGCCTATGCAGGCCTCCCAAAATCTTCTCCCCCACATGGCCTGCTAATGTCGTCTACTATAAGTTCACCTGCAGTCTTCTAAAAGTCAGACTTGTGCCATGGAGCTTGCTTAAGGTACTGAGTTCTGTAGTCTGTGTACTTAGGTGTGGGTTTTATTCTCACTGCAGTCAGGTGTGTGTGTGTGTGTGTGTGTGTGTGTGTGTGTGTGTGTGTGTGTGTGTGTGTGTGTGTGTGTGTGTGTGCGTGAGTGCGTGTGTGTGTGTGTGTGTGTGTGTGTGTGTGTGTGTGTGTGTGTGTGTGTGTGTGTGTGTGTGTGTGTGAGCTGTTCTTTCACAACATTACAGAGAGCATTTTACACCAGCATGTGGGACACTGTTATATTGTCCTCAACAGGCACTGCTGTTGTCATCAGCTGTAACATGTTGCCTGACACAACCCAAGTCAGACTTAAGCAGTTGCACTTGTGTAAAGTACTGAGTTCTATAGTCTGTATACTTTAATGGGTAGGGATTCTATTCTCACTGCAGTAAACTGTGTGGATGTGTGTGTGAGCTCTTGCTTGGCATTACAGACAGCATGTTACACCAGCATGTGGGACACTGTTATATTCTCCTCAACAGACACTGCTGATGTCTTCAGCTATAAAGTGTTGTCTGACACACTCCAAATCAGACTTGTGCCATGGCACCTGCATAAAGTACTGAGTTCTGCAGTTTGTTCAGTTAAATATGTAGGGGTTTGATTCTCACTGCAGTCAACAGGGTGTGTTTGTGTATGAGCTCTGGCTTGACATTACAGACAGCCTTTTATACCAGCATGTTGGACACTGTTATTACCATATTCTCAACAGACACTGTTGATGTCATCAGCTATGTCAGATTTTTGGACATGCAGTACTCCCACCAGGGCAGGGTCAGAAACTAGCCTAGAGGCCAGGCAGATGTTACCTCATCCTATATCAGACAGACTACAGTGACATGGCTTTAACTCTATCAATATACATCATGGCATGGCATGGTTTGCAGGCCCTGTGTTATCTTGCTGAGAAAGACTCGTGGTCTCTCCAGCTGCTGCATGTGTCTGTTGAGGTACATGCCAAACAAAGCATTGTACTCTATTACTGTTTTGATCAGGTCTGACTACAGTGCTGTCATACAGTCCTAAGATCTGCATATGATGGAGTGGTGTATGATGTGCACAACTTAGGCTTTCAATACCAGTGTGGACACTTGCTGGTTGAAGCTCAGACTGCTATCAACATGTATTCCCAGTGCTGACATCACTGGGTGTAGGCATAGCAGGACTGTTGTCAATGCTGTGATTAACATGGAATTCCACTTTTCAAGCAGACCACATAAAAAGACACATTTCTGCATTTAGTTGTAGATTGTGTGCCTTCGTCCCCATTCATTTGGCTGTATTAGCTCCTTCTGTACTATGTTATCATCATTGCCGGACTCAGCGATTGTACCTAATATGCAAAAATCAGCAAACTTGGTAAGGCAAAGGCCATATACATTAGCCTGAACTGTCAAGAAATGCAGTCCAAACAATGAAGAGCCATGCACAAATGCCTGGGGTTTGCCAATGGTGACAGCTCTACTGGTACAGGTTGACTCACCAACTTTCACAGTATGTGTTCTGTTGGTGAGCCAATAAGTTATCCATCTTCTGATGTAAGGGTAAATCTCTAGCTGAGAGGGTTTCTGAATAATACCTGCATGGGGGATTGTGTAAAAACCCAAGGGCAGATCATAATAGGCAGTATGCACTGTCTTACCTTCATCCAGACCTATCATGTGGAAGCAATGGTCTGTGACAACATCACTGATATGACTTGACTCAGCACATACATCTTCCTGATATGGTTGAATACACACTTCAACACACCCTCCACAGGGGCTATATTCCCATATAAGGGTGAACATCAACATGCATCCATCTGAGTAGAGGGGGACAGCACCTGATGCATGCATGTATAGACACATCCTGACTCTCCTTGACTGTGAGGTGGACCAACATGTGATCATGGACATCTTCTACATGTACAATAGTTGTATTCTGGCCATGTACAACAGACCCATGTGAGTTAATGCTACATCATGTCTGTTACATCTGATAGATGACATCAAATAGGTCATCGAGGGTCAAATGGGTATACCAGTATATCACATACATAGCATCTCCCTATGTTGAAATGTGTGACATGACCTATATCTCAGGTCCAGTGATCAGGTCTGTATATTAGGACTGTCTGCTAGGCCCTTTTCTGTCCATTAGTTAAGTGATGGACATCACAGATGACATATACATCATGTGTCCACACAGCTGCCTGAAGGACTGCAGAATGCGAGCAATCATTAACTCCAACTGTGACATTACTAAAATACAGACAGTAGCAACACATAAACACTGCTGCCACAGGCATAACAACACCTGCATTGAAAAGACCCATGGGGAGATTTGTTAATTCAGGAAACAAACACACCACCCAACTATAATGGGGGCATCACACCCTATAATCAGACCAATAGGTAAGTGACCCATATGCCTGGGTAGATGCTAACTGGTGCATCCACCAGCATGTGGTTACAGTGCTGACTACTCCCTTGAATGTAACACAAATACTGGGTATGTGAAGGGCATCCACATCAGCCACATCAGAGGCCATAATACCTTCATGGTGCCAGCCTTCATCACACCAATAACTGTGCACAATGCACCCTTTTTTGTGTACCTCCTGACACATCGTAAAGTGATGTGTAACGGAAGTATGCCATCTTTGTCCATCTTTGTCACAGTGAGCTGTCACACAGCTTATTGGCCATACCTAGGTATTCTTTCTGTGGAATATACATGACTGTCTGATGGTGCGGAACACCAATCAGGTTGTTACACCAGATGTATGCGTAGTACCTGTGCTGCTTACGTACACATTACACATAGGTGTTTGACAACATTAATGGCATGTATTTCATTCATGACAGTGTGGATTATGCAATATATATATATATATATATATATATATATATATATATATATATATATATATATATATATATATATATATATATATATATATATATATATATATATATATGTGTGTGTGTGTGTGTGTGTGTGTGTATGCCATGCACACAAGGCATCTAGACTGTATTGCTCATACTGTCACATACACGTATAGCAGTGTCCTTCCTAACACCTCCAGCAGATGTTACAGTGCCAGGACAGTGTACATGGTTACCCTCATAGAGTGTGGATGTATCATAAAAGTTGTTCAAGTGTGTGTGTGTG
Organism: Protopterus annectens; assembly: GCF_019279795.1. Lineage (NCBI taxonomy): Eukaryota > Metazoa > Chordata > Ceratodontiformes > Protopteridae > Protopterus > Protopterus annectens. The sequence continues at coordinate 1,416,683,782 of NC_056731.1, forward strand.
TGTGTGTGTGTGTGTGTGTGTGTGTGTGTGTGTGTGTGTGTGTGTGTGTGTGTGTGTGTGTGCAGACTCATCTCTTATCACTGTAAATCACATGTGTTATGTCAGAGGCATGGGATTACTGGTGGTATTATTCTAATATTCCCATGATTGTGGCTGGTTCTTGTAACATTTTCCATGAGCCTTTACCTGTTTCCACCTTGCTGGAGACCTCTACTGAGAGTGCACTCATATTTAGGTATACCAGTTTGCATACCTTCACAGTATGCACCCTACCCGAATTGTATGTGAAAGCCCTAATAAATATCCTCTGCATTATTCATGTAATTATGCTTATCTCACACAGACATCCTCCCCCATTGTTATGTCACCTTGTGTGACAGTCACATAAAACACATTTTCACTGTACAGTCCCTGCTGTACTATATAGATATGTGATCGGTGTTGCTGCTACAACTATCTTCCATTGACATGCCCTCCTCCTCTGTACATTAGGTTATTTCACCTGTCCTCTTTCTCTATGTTCATTCCTACAATTCCTGTGTGTACCTATTTAATACACACACTTCCTGAGTGTTCATTTTACATGGCAGTCCATGTCTCATTACAGATCATTTACAAAGCTTTAGTACACAATGCCAAGAATAGGATATCACGATACTCTGCACTGTAAGTACATTGTCCTGTACTGTATTTAGACCCTATAGCTCACATTCATACCTCTCAACTGTCTAGCTATTCCCAGGATATCCAGATCTTTTTTTTATCAAATTTGTGGATTTCTGCCATATCACTGAGATTATCTCAGGACTGATTTCAGTCAGTATTACATACATTTGAGGTCTTACTTCTCAATTGTCCTGATTTGTGCAGAATGTCCACTTTTTATCTCACATTTTTTGATCTTTTCCTTATAACATATTAGTTTTCTGGCAAATCATTGGCATGTCATTACAGATTGAAGTCACAAACTGATGACAGACATTTGAGTTACAAACGTCATGCTCTTCAGAAAGTTCATGGTACTGTACAACCTATTATTCCTTCAACTTTCTAAGTTTGGAAGACCAATATTAAAAAAAAATTCTATACCTATTTTTGGGTCTTGTCCCCCATTATTTATGGCTTTGTCCATTCATTTTGCTCTAAGAGGATGAGAGAGTTTCATTCTAATACATTTCTGTGCAACATGTATGTCCCTATTTCTGGTTATTTGTCCCCTCATTATATTGGCCTTTGTGCAGATGTGTTGCACTAACAGATTGACAGCTATCTGTGAAGTCCTGGTGATCATTTTGGCATTCCACACAAATCCACAGACCATAGGTGGTCTGCTTTACATAGAACTGATATCTACATTCACTTGCATTGTTTCCTGGCCAACAACATTGTTGCCAGCCGCAAAACCTAGGTTAGATGCACTACCACTCACCGCACACCACTGCACAAACATGTAAACTCCATGTAGGCTTTGTGTTGAGCCAACATGGAGTTTATTGAATCCCAGGCTCTGTCTTTTCTGAAGAATGTATAAATTATCATTCGGAAAAAAGACTTATTTGATAAACCCAGTACTAATGGAAAAATAACATACTTAGCAAGTGTATTTATGTTGCCAACAATATTTGAAGAGGAATTATTGCAGATCATTGTTTTTGTTTATATGGGGGTTCTACATTAAACCCAGTAAAAAGAGGAGTTTTGTAATTGAAGAGTAAGGGGGTTTAAGGTTAATTAACCCAGTTGTATATGCTGCTTCATTAAATATATACAAAGTAGTAAATTGGATAAATGAAAAAGATAATAGATTAGTAGTAAACCTGTATAAATATAAGTAAGATAAACTTTGGGGTATGGTAAAAGAGTAAAAGAGAAAAGCAGTGTATAAAGGAAGAAATAAAATGCTACCAAAAATATTTTGGTGGAAAATAAAAACGTATGATACATAAAAAGATAAAAAGTATGGCATAAGAATATAATGATAAAACATTACTATGTAAAACCATGGGAAAATCTAACAGAAGAAAAAAATAAAGCTATAAAAACAAGAAGCAAATGGTGGAATCAGAAAGTAAAATGTAAATATTTTTTTCTGGAGGCTGGTAATAGATAAATTGCCACTAAAAGGAAATATGCCATATAAAAAGGAAAGTCATAGAATATGTTCACATTGGCAAGAAGAAGAAACTACAGAACGTGTTTTTGAAATGTAAGAGTAAAAACTATGTAAAGAAGATTTTCAAAGATATAGAAGAGGTGGATAAAATAAATATAGATATGATTAAATGTGGATATTATAAAAATAGAAGTACAGGATATGTTAAAAGAATAGGTAAAAAGTTTTTTTTGTTTTGTTTTATGGATTATATGGAATGAAGGAATAAATGAAATTATGTTTAATGGTAAATGGATTTTAAGTAAAATCACATGGTGGTTATGGAAAAAGGAGTGGAGGTCCAATAGAGATGAAAATGTAGTACTATTATAAAGGAAATTATGAATATGTGTAAATAGATTTGTATATCTATATATGTGTTGTTCTTCTTCTTTCGGCTTCTGTAAGGGGTCGCCACAGCAGAACTCCAGTCCGCTAATGATTGGCAGTAGATTTTTTACGGTGCCGAGGTGCCAGCTCGATGCCCAACCTTCAACGAATTCTACGCATTGTATCTACGCATGGGCATATGCCCATTCTACGCATGTCTTTTGAATGCCACTCGACCATGGGGAGGACATGCAGACTCCACACAGAAGGCACTCCAGCCGAGAATCAAACGGGAGAACCTCTTGCTGTGAGGCAACAACGCTACCTCTGCACCACCATATATTTATATATGTGTACATTTGTAAATATTTGTAAATAGGAGCATATGTTGTAAATAACATTTCTTTTAGTATAAAAATTAAGGACCACTACTCTTTTCAACAGGTGCTGTGGGATCTTTTTACATCCACCTGAACTACCACCAACTCAGGCAGACTGAGCCTTCATTTAATAGCTCATCCAAAGAACAACACACTCAGGAGTGACCCCCCCCCCATGTTGCACTGCATTACAGTGTCAGCAATCTATCTACATGGTGCGGGAATAGAGTCCAGAGCCTTCTGCACCAAGGCAAGTGAGTTATCTGTTGCTCCACTTAACTACATGATACATATGTATACTGAAAACTTCCAAATAAAGCATTAAAATCTATAGATAAAATAATCACAGTTAACCGTTTCTTGTTTTCCAACAGTACTTTGAAGATAGATTATTTAAGCAAATGAAAAACAGCACATAGAAATTAACAGAGAGAATGTATTACACACATCTAACAGCAGAAAAAAAAGCCAGAACAACTATACTTCACTTTTTTCTTACACTGGTGCTTTCATGGTTTGATAGAAGCCTAGCATATTCATTGTACTAATGCAGACCAATGTGACAGCAGATGACATTTTTTATTAAGGGTTACAGTAAAAAAAAAAAAAACAAACTGAAAGGTGCATTAACAGTCTCTTAATATGTCTCAGCTGACTCCATCACTGAGGTGACAGTTTTCTCTCCAGTATTTAAAATGTCAGTATTTAACTACATATTTGCAGATAAAAAGCCACAAGTGATGCCAAAGTAG